>NC_060911.1:3977500-4127500 GCF_014805685.1 Silurus meridionalis | reverse complement strand
AAAGGACATATAATCGTGCATGTGTATGAAAGCCTGCTGTAGAGCTCCGATCTCAATCCTACTGAAGATCTTTGGGATGAATGTGAATGCTGACTTCAGTACATCGATACCTGTCTTTACTAACACCCTTGTAGCTGAATGAGCACAAATCACAAACTCTACTGAAACATCTTCCCAGAAGCGTGGACGTAATTATAACAGCAAATGACTAAATGTAGGGTGAATGACTAAATGACTGAATGTTAAAAAAAAACTGAAGAAAGGAGGACACTGAGTGAGACAGACAGACGGAAACACAGTTAGACTGACTAAAAGACTTGAAGAGAGGCAGGAAGGGAGAGAGAGAGAGAGAGAGAGAGAGAGAGAGAGAGAGAGAGAGAGAGACTGATAGAGATATTAAATAAGACAATAAGAAGAAACATACAAATAAATAAAGTCAATGAAAGATCAAGTGAATGAGAGAGAGACATATGAGAAGAAACAGAATGAGACAGATAGAGCGATAGACAGCCAAACTGAGAGAGATATGATGCAAGACAATATAAACAAACAGACAAATAAAGAGGGTCAACAAAAGATTAAGAGAATGAGAGACACAAAGAAAGAAAGAAAGAAAGAAAGAAAGAAAGAAAGAAAGTAAGAAAGAAAGAAAGAAAGAAAGAAAGAAAGAAAGAAAGAAAGAAAGAAAGAAAGAAAGAAAGAAAGAAAGAAAGAAAGAAAGAAAATAAAAAGTAAGAGACAGAGAGAGCAAAGACAGAAACAGCGAAACAGGAAGAGAGACAGAACGAGAGGCAGTCAGAGAAACATATAGACGGATAGACAGACAGAAACACAGAGAGACCCACTGATAGACATGGGCAGAGGCAGGAAGTGAGACCCGGAGAAACACAGGCAGACTGATAGAGAGAGATATAAAGATACATACAAATAAAGAGAGTCAATGAAAGGTCATAAGAAGGAGAGACAGAGAGAGAGAGACAAAGACAGAGAGAAATAGGAAAAGAGACAGAATGAGAGGCACAGAGAGAGAAATATATAGAGGGATAGACAGACAGAAACACAGAGCTGCATCGAGAAAGATAGAGAGAAATGGACAGAGAGACAAAAACTGAGAGAGACAAATTGATAGAGAGACATAAAGAGCATAAAGAGCCAGAAAAATCATTAGAGCGACAGAAAGAGCAAAACAGAAAGAAAGACAGAGAAGTATAGAAAGAAGCAAAGAGAAACATATACAGAAAGACAGAGAAAGATACAGAGACATGGATGGCAAGAAGGTATTTTATTTTATTTTTTTAATAAATTTTTTTGGAGAAAGCTGTGAATCTTTCACTCAGTTTTTGTCCCTTGAAGGATAAGCAGGTCTTTAAACGACAAAAAGACGTGATAAGAAGGAGACAAATGCCCAGCAGAAAAGCTCCTTTATTCCACTACAATACCTGCAACACACCCTCATACTCCACTCGCATTAAATATCAGTGCAGTGGAGAAGAGGAGAAGCAGAGCACAGAGAGAGAGAGAGAGAGAGAGAGAGAGAGAGAGAGAGAGAGAGAGAGAGAGAGAGAGAGAGAGAGAAGGAAGTGCTTCTTAAATTCTTTAAACAGGGTGTTTCCTTTTTTTAACACAAGAGAATAGGTGGGAGGAAAATGACATGCCTCGAGCATCTCTAATTACTGCGTCATTCTTTACAATAGTCGTGACGCAGCTAAAAGAGAAACAGAGAGAGAAAGAGAGAGACAGAGAGAGAGAGAGAGAGAGAGAGAGAGAGAGAGAGAGAGAGAGAGAGAGAGACAGTTCAGACAGACAAACTAATACAGAGAAAAAATAATACATATGCAGAGATAGACAGCAGAGACACAGAGAGGGAAAGAGCGACTCACAGAGATAAACTGATAAATAAAGAGATACATTTATAGAGAGAAAGACAGGACAAGAGACAGACAGTAAGAGAGTCAGAAAGTCAGACAAAGCATTCTTCCAAATGTTTATATGTTTGTCATGCTAATAAAGCAACCTTTAAATCTTGAATCAAACTAACCAGGACACAATGAAAGACAGCGAGGGGGTGAGAGACACAGGGAGACCGGCAGACAGACGGTTGGAAAGTGAAAGTGACCACAGCCAGACATGTACATTCATATACACACCTCGCCGTAAATGTTAATGTAGATATTTGTTCATCAGGGATTTTCTCTGAAGGGTTGGACGTCAGAGGAAAAAAAGTCAGACCGAAAAACATGTTTAAGAGAAATAATGTGCCATAATGTGACTAAATTTTCTTAATGATAGAATGATATACATAAGTGTAAAGTGTGTAAGACGGGGGGTGGGGAGGAAATTACTTTCTGACATACAACTTATGGACACAAGTATTTTGACATTGGATTTTTCCAGCCATATGTGGTTCTTCTCCAAACTGTTAGCACAAAGTTGAAGTCACACAATTGTACAAGACGTCTCTGTATGTCTTTAGATGTTCAAATGTGGCCTTCAGAGTGGCCTGTTACAGAGCTCTGACCTCAACCCTTTAAGATGAATTGGAACACTGACTGCACCCCAGACCTCCTCACCCTCACTTACATCAGTACCTGACTTTACTAACACTCTTGTAGCTGAATAAACACAAATCTCCACAAGCACACTCCAAAATCTAGTGAAACATCTTGTTAGAGGAGTGGAAGTTCTTATAACAGCAAATAAGAACTGAAGTGTATAACATGCAGGGATTGAATTGTATAGAATTGACAGAATGAATGTGTGTAACACTGAGGAAAACTTCAGCTGAAAGTTCTAAAAATATATCTCGATAAATATATGAAATACAGGGATTTATGATGGAGATGCGTTTCAATGAGCACATTGAAAATATCGTAAGTTGAGACCCAGGAGTCTTAAAGAACGGTGATCAGTATGGGGTAGTATACTGCTTCAACTTCAACTTCTATTTATTTATATAGAACATTTAAATGCAATTTTGTTGCCTAAAGGGCTTTACACAATGTAAGACAAATCTATGTAAAATGTAAGGGGTTTCGAAATCACAATTTTCCTACTTCAAAAGCCAGACAAAAAAAACAAAACAAAACAAAAATCTCTAAGGATAAAGCTTGCTGAATATGAAGAGGGAGACTGTTCCACAGTTTAAGACCTACTGTACTACCAAAAAAGCGCAATACTGTAATTTGTGAATAATTGACAATTAAAACAGTACACAATTAAGCAAAAATGACTATTTACACTACAGTAATGTAACAAGTGCCAGTTCACAAGGGGAGGTCGGAACCGGACGCGCTGTGTTTCAGTGTCTGGACATGCGGATAAGAGCTAAAACACCAAAAACACAGTAATAAATAACACTAACAACGAGATCACTGAATTCTGACGAACGCTGGTGAGAGTAAGTCATCTCACAACACTGGTGATGTGTGCATCCTGGCAGCGTCCCAAGGTATTGTACAAAAATATGAATGCAAAGCAAAAATTTTCATGACTCTGAATCTGTATATCACATATATCAAATAAATATAAAGCTGAGATCATTTTTCTTTGTCTTCCTGACAAATTTTCTAATCTATTAAGTGCCTAAAAACAAAACAAACAACATAATAGTAGTCTGTGACTCTGACCAGGCAGTTACTAAGGATGAAGGATGAATGAAGGAAATGCACTGCGTGGTCATGTGCTCGTTCCTCGTCTCATGAGTATCAGTGCACAGAAAATATACTGCACAACAATGAACATCGGATCGAAAGCTATTAGAAAATATAGAAATTGTTGCCATAAAAATGTGTCTTGTTTTATGGTAGTGTAAGAATTACGCTCCTACAGCATATCAGTCACTGTGCTTGAAAATGGTAAGTGTGGCTTCGTAATGTTCAAGGATCCGGATTAGGGAGTGACAGCTAGAATGTTAATCAGTCTCAAAGCAGTGTAAAGAGGCCACACACACACACACACACACACACACACACACACACACACACACACACACACACACAGTCAGTCAGATGTGCATGCACCACACAGCATGTGACCATTTAAACCCAACGCAACAAGACATATGTGCTGGAACACACCCCCAGACACAGACACAGACACACAGACACACAGACACACAGACACAGACACACAGACACAGACACACACACATACACACACACACACACACACACACACACACACATCCCAACAGACAAATATACACAAAGTGTATTTATCGGATGTCATTGACCACAAAACCCGTTGTCCTGAAAAATGTAAACAGTGCAGCTAAAAAAAAAATAGGTTTATCTCTCTGGCCTTGTCCTTTTGCCTGTAATTCTAAACACTGAGAGTGTTACTGTGGGGGACCGATGATTCAAAACACACACACACACACACACACACACACACACACACACACACACACACACATAGTCCTACTTCAAAATCAATTCAAATGTTCTAGTTTATATAAATTATCAATCATTGATGGCATGAATTGCAGCTCCATATTGTGTGTGTGTGTGTGTGTGTGTGTGTGTGTGTGTATGGGTGGGTGAGCGTGTTAGTTTTACTACAGATTAACAATTTATTGCAAAAATTCCCCATCGGCTTATGGTTCTTGCCAGAACAATGGCTTTAATCAACACACACACACACACACACACACACACACACACACAATATATTTAAGAGGCTTCAACATCTATAACACGTTCCTTGTGCATGAATGTAAGATTAGTCATCAGGTTCTGTCTTTGTACTGCCCCCTACTGTTCATAATGTGTGTGTGTGTGTGTGTGTGTGTGTGTGTGTGTGTGTGTGTGTGTGTGTGTGTGTGTTCTTATTGAAGACGAAAACCTTTATTTGCTCTTACAAAATGAATTTATTGTCTAGGGACTACAAAACATGCAGCAGAATCCTCAATTCTAATGGGTCAGAAGGCCAGTTTTCAGTTAGAACATGTGCATCATGTGATGTTGTGAGGTCACGTGATGTGAAATTTCCTACTTCCTGAATAATGTGCTGAATAATTTGGACAAGACAGTGGAAAGTCAAAAACCCCAGATGATATCAAAGTATTACTAAATGCAAATATGCAACAGAGCTCAATAAATCTCTGCAGGATACAAGAGACCCACTACAGACCTTACCAAACCTCCACAGGCCTCAGCTACATTCTATAGACTACACCAGACTCAAGACTCCAGCAGACCTTAGCAGACCTCAGTAAACATTTACAAACTTCAGCAACAGCTCTACAGACTTAAAAAGAACTCACCAATCTTTAACAGACTTCAGCACACCTCGACGGATTTCAGCAGACCTCAGCAAATCTCTATATATAATAGGAAACCTTATAAGACCTCTACAAGCTACAACAGATATCAGGTACCATCACCATATTTTAGCAGACCTCTCTAAATATCAGCAGACCTTTACAGACCTCTGCAGACCTCTAGATGATTAAAGACATTGACAGATTACAGCAGACAATGATGGACCTCAGCAGACTTCAGACTTTAGCAGACCACAGACTTCAGCAACCCTTTACACAATTCAACAGAGCTCACCAAACCTCAGCATACATCTACAGACTTCAACAGATCTCAGTAAACTTCAACAAACCTCAACAGACTTCAGCAGACCTCGAAACATTTCAGTGACCTCTATAAACATCAGAAGATCTCCACAGACATCTGCAGACTTCTACAGACTACACCAGACCTCTACATTCTTAGAAACCTTAGAAACCCTTGACAGACTTCAACAGATCTTAGCAATCCTTGACAAACTGTATCAGACCAAAAGAGCCTCGCAAACCTTCAACATACATCTACAAACAAATCTTAGGAACCCTCAACAAATCTCAGCAGACTAATAAAGAATTCTAGAGACATCTACCGACCTCTGCAAACCTCTACAGACCTCTGCAGACTTCAGCAGCCCTCAACGGATCTCAGCAAATATCTACAGACCTCTGCAAACCTCGACAGACTTCAGAAAACCTTTACAGATTTCTACAGACCTCAGCAATCTTCTATAGACCTTAGCAAACCTTTAAAGACTTATCAAAACTCATTGACAGATTTCAACCAACCTCAACAGACATCAGCAAACCTCTACAGAACTTCATCAGACATTGACATACCTCAAAAGACTTTAACAGACCTCAGCAGATTTCAGTAGACCTCGGCCTGCACTTTACAAATTTAGGCAGAACTCAGCAAAGCTAAAGAGAACTATACAGACTTCAGCAAACCTCTACAGACCACTATAGATTTCAGCAGACTGACAGAGCTCTGCAAACCTCAAAAGACCTCATCAAATCTCTACAGACCTTAGCAGACTTTTACAGATGTCAGCAGACTTCTATGGACTTCAACAAATCACAGCTCAATCTCAGACAAGGTGCTGTCTGTAAAACAGCATGATCTTCTGCATGATGACTTTACAGTTTACTTTACTTGTATCGTTTATCAAAGAAATACCCTCTCGACTTTGATTTGATTGTCTAGCTGATCTTCAGGGCGTAACAGCTGGTCACACAGCGGTCTATCAAGCGAAGGGCCTTCTTTTTCCACTGTTTCTGGATCATTCTTATTTGCAGAAGGTTTTGCCCCCATTGGTACTGTTGAGGGCCCATGGATTTGTTTTTGCTGTAACAAAAATCGTTTTTATCGAAATGACAAAATTCAACCCTCCTTCAAAAATGACAACTTCTTGGTAAAACATCGCCAAATGAACACAGACCCTGAATACTCTAGTCACTGATAATGACTTATGTAGTCCTCCATTCTCTTTCTCTCGCTCTGGGAGAAACTCTGTGCACCTGGGGATGGTTACACATCAACAGCTTAAAGATCGAGGAAGTTACTGAGCAACTCAAGAACTATGAGGATGGATTTGGACTGTGATTAATATAAACACTACAATGGCTCAGGATTACAGTTTGCATGAACAGTTCTGCATTTATGCACATATCACTGAACAGTAAAACCTCAACAATGATGGAACTGTAATGAATAGGCATTCAGTGCCACCAAGATGAGGATGGTTTTTCCTCTCTAGTCGTCACTGGCACTTGTTTTGGGACAACGTCTGTTGTTAAACACGCTATACAAGCGTCTGTTTGACAGTTAAACGGTAGGAATTCCATGATTGTATCAAAACGATTTACTTTTAAGAAAAGTATTTTTATGCAAGGAATTTTAGAGTTATTGCAACCTTCACCCAAAACATGACAATAAGAATTGCAGATTTACATTCATATAGAAAAGTCATTGATCAATACTTTTTGAAATTATGTATTAATGGTTAGTAGAAGCGTTGGATGACGTACACAAACCATGAATTTGAGTTAAAGTAGATACACTTTAACATGTGACTCCAGAAAAAGTAAAAGTGGAGATTATTACAGCAAATTGGGACTGAATGCGATGTTCAGAAAGCACATACCGATCGTACAGTCAGGTGTCCAAAAACTTTTATTCATGTATTGTATACAAGTGTACAAATATGAGGCAGTCTGGGGAAAAACCTTTAGAATGAGCAGTTTGTACTGTATTATAAACACATCAGGATCATTCCCATCAAGTTTTAAACCAAGTCTCAGGTTCTACATGTGAGTGATTGATTCCCACAAAGAAAAAGGGAATTTTGAAGGGGGAAAAAAATGCGTTATGAATATTAACCGCTTTCAGTCCTGTGGTCTGAGAGGTCAAAGATCCCACGCAGGTCCCTTTAAGACATTAAGACTCGGTGGCCAGGGCAGCGACGAGCTCGACCAGTGTCCGCGTGGGTCTCCCGGACATTCCCTTGCGCAGGTAGGGGACTTCATCCTTATTAGACATCACCCCAGCGATATCCAGATGTGCCCAGTGACTGGCTTTTACAAACTCATGCAGGAAGGCGGCGGCTGTACACGCTCCACCAGAGCTGAGCAGAGAAAACACAGAGGAGTCAAGAAAACGACGAACACAGGAAGGGAGAAAAAGAAAGATTGATAGAAAGAGAAGTAAGAAAGTTAATGGAGGGATATTGAAAGCATACAACAGTGAAAAAGAGAGGTACCGGCTATATTTCCCGATATTGTTCAAGTCTGCCAGAGCACTTTCTGTAACTTGTCTGCTGTAATGCTGAAACAGTGGCATCCTCCACACGCGATCTCCAGTCATAACACTCGCCTGTGCGCGCACACACACACACACACACACACACACACAAAACAGTCAAATCCCAGTCATGACAAAAAATGTCTGTTTTATTGTCATTTTATTCCTCCTGCACTTCAGATCTTATTTATTCATCATGCAGTATCTTGTGGCATTGTCCAAGTTTTTACGTCTATATTTTTCAACATCCATATCTTAGAACACAAACATAGCAAATGTAATTCATTCGTGTTGAATTTATCCTTCATTATGAATTCATCACTATCACATGTCAAAATATTAAAGATATTTATAAACTCTACACAATTTCAACAAAACCAATACCAGGTGAGCAACCTGTCACTTAGGATTTATGTCCCACATTTTAAAAACACTGAAATAAAGAGGTTTGGTTAAATAGCGCCCCCTTTTGGAAAGGTCATGAAGTGCATTTGATTTAAAAGGAGATGATTTGTCTAAACCACTGCTTCTCAAACGGTTTTTTCTACCATTATAGGGGTGTTGATTTTCAAGCCTCACCTGTCCTCAGTCACCCCCCCCAGTCAACGTCTAACAATCTCATCTCACAGAGATAAGATGTGGCAAAAGCAACAAATTAAACTAATTTAAGCAAAATAGTTCTACTTTTCCCCCCCGCTTCCCTGACTGATGTTTTAATTTATTTGCATCAGTGACCTAATTGTTTGTTTGTGGTTGCTTTGAGAATATGAACTTAATGAAGATTAATAAAGAACTCATATCTTTATTTATTTATCTTTATCCACATTGTGAAAACCACACTGCACTAAACACATTCTGCTCCACACTATGGACTAGAAAAATACAGACGCACTTTATGTGGTAGCAGGAAATTTCCCTTCACTTGAACTAGGAGCGCCAAAACTGTTCCAGCATGACAATACCACTGTCTAGGAAGCTAGCTCCATAAAGATCTGCTTTATGTCGAATACAGACCGGATGATCCTCTGCTATAGAGTTCTGACCTCAACCCTACTGCACACCTATGGGATGAATGTGAACGCTGACTGCACCCATCACACAAATCTCTAAAGGAACATCTTCCCTGAAGTGTGGAGGTCATTATAACAGAAAATGGAGACTAAATGTGGAACGGAATGTTCAAAAAACTTCATTAGATCTACCAGGATTCTAATCGGGATTAAGAAGGATTTTATTATATTGAGGATGAATGAATGAATGAATGATGTGTCTGGGGTTACCTTATGCAGCTGTTCCCAAAGCCAGTCAGAGTTTGTAAAAACTCCTGTAGCAGCAGAACCCAAGGCTACATCCATCGCACCTGAGGGAATGGGGAACAATTACAAATAAAAATAAAAAATTATTCGATGCATTTAAGAAAATATAACATACGAGTACAGATATACGCTCATATACTAAGATGGAAACTGAAACTATAAACTTCTTGTGCCTAAAAATCCCAAAACTAAATGTGTATGTTATATACTTGTACTACATATATAAAAAGCAGGTACACACCAGTAAGAGTCGCAGCATTGACTATCGCCCTGGGATTGAAGTTGTGAGCATAGCAGAGGGCGTCGGCCAGAATCAGACGCCCCTCAGCATCGGTATTATCAACCTATCGGAGAGCAGAACATAAATCATTTCACGAATCTTAATTGTGCAGCGCTGTAGTACGTGATGGGATACAATACCTGAATGGTTTTGCCGTTCTTCGCCTTCACAACATCTCCTGGTTTGTTAGCTTTTCCACTGGGCATGTTCTCACAGAGAGGTGCTAAACCTAAAAAAAAAAAAAAATCCTTGTATGAGGAATAACGCAAGTCCAGAAGTCATTGAAACGTCGGCGGGAATACGATGTATGCGGACCTACGATGTTGACTGGCAGTTGCAGAGCAGCTGCTGTGACGATGGCTGAACACACGGTTGCGGCTCCGCCCATATCGGCCCTCATGGCATCCATACCGGCGGAGGGTTTTATTGAGATTCCACCGCTGAGGAACGGGAGAGTGAAGCGTCAGGAGAGGGAATAGAAACCTTGAGTGTGTTTGTATAAATAGATTAACAAATCACCTGTCGAAAGTGACTCCTTTGCCTACGAGCACTAAAGGCGCCTGGGTGGAATCTGGGTTTCCAGCGTAATGCAGCTCCAGGAAGACAGGGGGCTCCTCTGAGCCTTTTGACACGCTGAGAAACGCCCCCATCTGCTCGCTTTCGATCCATGACTTGTTTCTGAGAATCGAAGTTGGTACTTTTTGTATAATTCGAACTCAAACCTTTTAATCCTGGGCAGCAAAAAAAAATCAGTAGGAAAATAAAAGCGATACCTTTTGTGGACGATTACTTTGTCTGAAAAGGGAAACAGCTTCTGCTCGATCGTGTCGGCAAAAACCGTAGGTGTAACGTGATTAGCTGGAGCCTCCATCAATCTCCTGGCCAGGTTCTGGCCTTCTCCGTACAGGACTCCCTTTGCCCACGCTTCATCATTTCCACTACAAAGGAAACACACACCTCTATAATGACATCTAGAAATGAACAGACTGAGTCTTTATTAAAGGGAACTGGAAATAGATAAAAAGTATGACACGTTGTATGAGAGGGATGGAAACCATAAGAACTTGTTGTTTTTGATTATTTACATTACAGCACAATCCTGTCTATTTTGCATCCTGCCATACCTGCCGTATAACTGCAGAGTGACCTGGGTCTTCTTTTTGCTTTTAAGTTCGTCGTACTCGAACAAACCGAGCACAGCGCCCTCTGCTGCTGACTGACTGTCTCCGCATGGGTCTACTTCCACGTGAGCAATCTCGAGGTCCTGAAGCTGCCTGCAGCCCACTGTAAAAAAAAAAAATATAATCATCAGAGATCTACCAATAGTGGATTTTACCAATACTGATTGGATTGTACTACCCGATAACTGACTAATCAACCAATAGTTTGTAAAATGGTTAAAAAAAAAAAGATACAAAAAATAAAAAACATAACACTCCATGCAAAAAACCTTACTACAATATAAAAAAAAAATACAAATAAATGTAATATCAGTGCTCTGGACTTCGTGAAGACATTTAAAGACGGCCATTTTAAACATGACTGTATTTATGTGAAATAAGAACGCTTTACAATAAGATTCCATTTTAATTGAAGTTAATAAATGCTTCAGAAATATTTTTTGTTCATTTCAACATTGCCTGATACGTTTTTGACTGTAGTTGATTTTAATTTTATCTGTTAACTTAATGCACCATGAACTAACATGAATCAGGTAAAATGTGCAGTCCCGTGTCAAATCAAACAGCATGTGTTGTCAGTGATTCGCCTCTAGAGGCCGCCCTCGTACTGTATAGTAACATTGGACATTCTCAGGCGCTCCAGCAACTGACGCAACCTGGAAAAAATATTGTTATGGATTTTTGCTGATAGGCGATAGTTCCAGCAATCACCTATCGTTACCAATTATTCCACAAAACTGTTGAATCGTCATCAATATAAAGTCTTGCTCTTGGACTTTACTATGGATTTTGACCAATATGCTTTTCTGTTCAGCACAGTGATAAAGAGGCTTATTGATTTACTGTTGCCTCCCCGACCCTCCTTCAATAAGAAATAAAATCTACTTCAACATATATTGCTGTGTGTAAAGCCGAGAGGTCTTAGCTGACAAAACAGGTTACCTGCTACAGCTGCTCGGATGTTCTCCTTGCTGTTATCCCAGTGCTCCTTCCTGCACACGCCTGCTCCTTTTTGGCCGAGACCCACTACTGCTACATTTGGAAACTCCTGTGACAAATAGAAACAAATATAACTGTGCAATCTCAAGAAAGAGGATACAATGAATATTTGATCAAGGTGGTGCAATTGTGGAGGTCTACATAGCATCCAGCATGACACAAAGCGTATTATGAGCCAATAACATTTCAGATACCTGGTTTAATCCGTAGAATACCCGACTCTTTCCTTTCTTGAGTGGAGGTCCAGATCTAGAAAGAGAACATCAAAGATGATAATTAGTCAAAAGCTCGTCCTCATGTTTACCGCTGGTCATGTCTGACTTGTTTAAAAGTGCTACATAAAGACAGTGGTGGGCCGTCAGGGTGAGCAAGGGCTTTCTGCTGGAATACACTTCAGAATCAGAATCAACGACTCTGAATCATGAATCCTGTTTTAATTTTTTTTGTTCATTAATATGTATTAAATGAGTCCATTCTCTTCATTTCATGGCTTTCCTCTCAGGTGTAAGTGGAGGGAAATTGTATAGTTTCTATACAATCAGATTTTAGCAATCACATCATGTGTTGCTTCATCAAAGGCCTTCACAGTCAGCACCTGTTACTGCACTGAACATCTGATCATCATACAGTATTGCACTGTTTTATCCACTATGCATTTTTGCACCATCTATAAGTCACATCTTCTCACATGAATACGCACAATCTTTGCACAGTATATTGTATTCGATCCCCGGTCAGGGAACCAACCCCAGCCACTCTTAGTGCCGGTCCCAAGACCGGATAAATGGGGAGGGTTGCGTTAGGACGCCAAATCAAACATGCGGATGATCCGCTGTGGCGACCCCTAATGGGAGAAGCCGAAAGAAAGTTTAGTTTATTGTATATTACTATATATTATTACCTACTGCACCTTCTGTACATTATTTACCCTCACCACTGTATATACAGACCTCATACCCTTATTTATCACACTGCTATTTATTGTAAATAGGCCACTAATGCACTTCTGGTTAGATGCGAACTGCATTTTATTGCTCTGTACATGTACCTTGCACAATGACAATAAAGTTGAATCTAATCTAATCTAATCTGCATAAACTCCATGTTGCTTTAAAAATGTTTCAGACTGCGATTTGGTTTTTTTCATGAACCATGACTTTTCGTTCCTGTCAGATTTGCAGCAAAACACACAATTTGCCTTTATTTCAAATCCCTGGGAAAACGCAGTAATGCACGGAACGAGTGTAGGAATAAAGATTTCAGATTTGTATGTGTCACATTGTTACACTACATGAAGGAGGACACGGCTGAAGGCCTGGGAGTGAAATGAGCAGCACGGCACAGATGAAAAAGAATCTGAAATGTACGAGACACTCACACAGTGAGAACATCGCTGAGTTTTCCTGATACAGTTCTGTCAAACGCAGCAGCTGCTTCAGTGAGACATGCAGTGTCGCTCTCTTTCTCCTTCTCATACACACCGAGAACTAAACCCTGCATCACACACAATATCATACACATATCAGTTACAACCCTGCAGTGACTCGGGTATTACTGCAGCTAATTCATTAATATGAGAGAGAGAGAGAGAAAACAGAAAGAATGACAGAGAAAGAGAGACAGAAATAATGACACAGAGAGAGAGAGAGAGAGAGAGAGAGAGAGAGAGAGAGAGAGAGAGAGACAGGCAGAAAACAGAAAGAATGACAGAAAAAGAGAGAGGGAGACAGGAAGAATGAGAGACAGACAGACAGACAGACAGAAAACAGAAATAATGACAGAATGAGAGAGAAATAATGAGAGAGAGAGAGAGAGAGAGAGAGACAGACAGACAGACAGAAAACAAAGAATAACAGAGAGAGAGACAGAAAGAATGAGAGAGAGAGAGAGACAGAGAGAGACAGACAGACAGAAAACAAAGAATAACAGAGAGAGACAGAAAGAATGAGAGAGAGAGAGAGAGAGAGAGAGAGAGAGAGAGAGAGAGAGACAGACAGACAGAAAACAAAGACTAACAGAGAGAGAAAGACAGAGAGAGAGAGAGAGAGAGAGAGAGAGAGAGACTTACTTTTCTGCCAATCGTTTGAGAAGAAGAGAAAAGTCGACAGTTGTGTCTCAGGGTTTGGACAGTGGAGACTTGGACAGAGACGTGGACAGACGCTGCCACTCTCCTGAAACTCAACAACATTGTATCAGCTTTTTCTCAGCACACATTCATACACAAGCCTGACTTCACCCTCAGCTTCTCTTCTCCCACGTGAAGGTTGTCCTTTATCCAAATCCTAAATCTCTTCCTTTCAGACACAAAATGCACTACAGAGTGTGTAGCAGCCGGTAGTATATACACTACATAGTGCACTAACGTAGGAAGTTACAAGCCGTTTGAGATTCAACCATCAGAAGCGGGTTCGTCGCGACGATTGCGTCATTAAATCGCGCCATATAAAAAACCCCACTAATATTTAATTTTAAATATAAATAAGATTATATTATATATTCATTAAAGCTAAAACAATTTATAATAAACATTTTTTTTCGGTAGGCCAAATTATAAGCGTAAGATAATACAGTATATTTAAGTAACGTATTTAAAATAATAATATTACACCTACACCGCGTACTACAAGTTACAGGAATCATATAAAAGCCTATTCTTTTTATCCTTTGGAAAATAAATTTTAACTTGGAAAAAAAAAAAAAAAAAAAAAGTATTAACGATACAAAAAGTCCGCATTATTATTAGCGGTGCTTTAACACAGTTCGACCTCAGGCCTGTTCCGAACGCGTGGTGCGTTAAATTAGATCATTAATAAAAAAAATACTGCTCCCCGGAAGAACGTAGTGCGCATGACAGAAACGCACACGTAAAACAGAGCATCAAAAATAGGTTAGGCCTGGCGGTTTTTATGATTATTTCCAACTATGCATTTCGTCATTTTTATACCCGGTCAACAAAGAGCTAAATCTCACCCCTAAAGAAGGGTAAATTAGTGCAGACAGGAAATCCGGGCAGTTTTGGAGCATTTAGATTGGATAAAGCACTTCCGGTCGCGCGCTACGACGAGGCCTGTTGACACCCATTCGGGGAAGATGTAGAAGATCAGAAACCTCAGTAAGTGTTACTGTGGCCATGTGGGCGTCCTGTGATCACTGAGACTGATAAAACCATATTATTCGATGCTATGTCCGGGTTTATGATCACTTTTTATTCCGGCTGTGGAACATGAAGGAGAGAAACAGTTCACTGCAAAGGAAGTGCAACAGAAACCCTGCTGATCACATCATCCAGTCAACTGTCAGTGAGGGCAGTTTTACTGTTTTGGTGTCACTGATGACAGTTATGGTGTCACTTATTAAAGTTTTGGTGTCAACAATGTAATTTTTTGTGTCACTGATGGTAGTTTTGGAGTCAGTGATGTTTTGTGTAACTGATAACAGCTTTGGTTTCACTCATGTTTTGATGTCCCTGATGGCAGTTTTGGTGTCACTGATGACAGTTTTGGTGTCACTGATGGCAGTTTGGCAGTTTTGGTGTCCCTAATGGCAGTTTGGCAGTTTTGATGTCACTGATGGCAGTTTTGGTGTCACTGATGGCAGTTTTGGTGTCACTGATGTTTTGGTGTCGGTGATGGCAGTTTTGGTGTCACTGATGACAGTTTTGGTGTCACTGATGGCAGTTTTGGTGTCACTGATGTTTTGGTGTCGGTGATGGCAGTTTTGGTGTCACTGATGACAGTTTTGGTGTCACTGATGACAGTTTTGGTGTCACTGATGGCAGTTCTGGTGTGACTGATGTTTTGGTGTCGGTGATGGCAGTTTTGGTGTTACTGATGTTTTGGTGTCACTGATGGCAGTTTTGGCGTCACTAATGGCAGTTTGGCAGTTTTGGTGTCACTGATAGCAGTTTTGGTGTCACTGGTGGCAGTTTTGGTTTCACTGATTGCAGTTTGGCAGTTTTGGTGTCACTGATGACAGTTTTGGTGTCACTGATGTTTTGGTGTCGGTGATGGCAGTTTTGGTGTCACTGATGGCAGTTTTGGTGTCACTGATGGCAGTTTTGGTGTCACTGATGGTAGTTTTGGTGTCACTGATGGCAGTTTTGGTGTCACTGATGTTTTGGTGTCGGTGATGGTAGTTTTGGTGTCACTGATGGCAGTTTTGGTGTCACTGATGTTTTGGTGTCGGTGATGGCAGTTTTGGTGTCGGTGATGGCAGTTTTGGTGTCACTGATGGCAGTTTTGGTGTCACTGATGGCAGTTTTGGTGTCACTGATGGCAGTTTTGGTGTCACTGATGGCAGTTTTGGTGTCACTGATGGCAGTTTTGGTGTCACTGATGTTTTGGTGTCGGTGATGGCAGTTTTGGTGTTACTGATGACAGTTTTGGTGTCATTGATGGCAGTTTTGGTGTCACTGATGTTGTGGTGTAACTGATGTGATGTAACTGATGGTAGTTTTCGTGTAACTAATGAAAGTTTTGTTGTCACCAATGTAATTTTTTTTGTCACTGATGCTAATCTTGGAGTCAGTGATGTTTTGTGTCACTGATGACAGTTTTGGTAAAGCTGATGATAGTTTTGTGTCACTGATGGTAGTCTTGAAGGTGCTGATGGTAGTTTTGATGTCACTGATGACAGCTTTGGTGTCACTGATATTTTGTGTAACTGATGTTTTGCGGTCAGTGATGACAGTTTTGGTGTCTGATGTCGAGTGACAGAGATAAAGCTTCTGGTGTCAGATTGTTTCATTTGAATAAACAGTGGAAGGAGTGTTTCCACTTCTTCATCTGTGTGATGAATATAACTAACCCCAAATGCTGCTCTAGTGAAATGTCGGCAGTATCAGACTTGGCTTTTAATTCATCGATAAACGATCTGCTTCGTTCATTCAGAGGCTGATAAGCTGCAATGTTCACACAACAGTCACACAAATCATTTGAGATTGAAGTGTTCTCAAAGGACATTGTTCTTGTGTTTATTTCCAGGAGATTTGGGCTTCCAGAGGAGCAGCCAGGTATCAAGTGTGTGTTCAACATCCAACCTTTCACCTCGGATCTCACACTACACACTTTAAAAGGAGTGAAAAGGTGGGGAATAAAACCAGTATGTTTTGAATAAATGTTTTGAAAATACTTTTATAATATGAGAGCCGTGTGTGTTTTGCAGGCTCTCCTTCATTTCTCTTTCAGATGTCTTCCCGATATTTGGCGTGTGTCGTCCACAGGCTGACCCATGAAGCATCACAATGAGCTCCATAGACAGGTGGGTGGGTCTAATAGATGATTTATTTTTTATCCTCCTCATTTAATATTCTAATGATGTACAGGATTTGGTGTCAGTAATGATATTTTTGTGTCACTTCTGGTGTTTATGGTGCCATTGGCCACACTTTTTATGTCGAACGGTGTCACAGATGTCGCATTTGATTTCTCTGATGGCCCTTTTGGCCTCCCAGATGGTGTTTCTGGTTTCACTGGTGACGTTTTTGGCTTGACTGATGACGCTTTTGGTTTTACCGATGAAGTTTTTGGTGTCACAGATGCTGTTTCCATTGTCACTCATGATGTTTGTGGCATCACTGAGGATGCTTCTGAAATCCCTAATGACATTTCCTGTTTTTCTTCTGATGACATTTTAGTGTCACTGATGACATTATTGGCGTCTAAGGGGGATGTTTTTGTGTCAGAGTTGATGTCAGGTGGCCACCGTAGTGTAAGAAATGATTTTCTTGGTGTCAGATGACATGTTTTGGGTCAGAGGTTTTACTTCTAAGCTTTACTGTTATTATTAGTGTGTACTCGTGTGTGTTTTTTATGCAGAAAAAAAGAGATATATTATTTATATTAATATATATACTATATTTTGTCATCACTTGCTTTATATCACACTGTATTTAATGTTTGTCACAGGGATGATGGCAGTATTTTTGATGAGTTGATGGAAGGCGATGAGAGGGATAAGGCCAAACGGTAGGACTGTTGCGTTTTCTTTGGAGCTCCTACACTTTAGATTTCTTAAGTGTAAATCCTCGTTCATTGTGTTGATAGATTTTGTTTAATTGCAATTCAGCGTTTCCAGAAATAAATCAGAGAAGAGGAGGAGAGACCAGTTCAATGTGCTCATCAAAGAGCTGGGCACCTTGCTGCCTGCCAACACACGCAGGATGGACAAGTCCACCATCTTACAGAAGAGCATTGACTATTTACGCAAGCAAAAAGGTAACACACACACACACACACACACACACACATACACACACACACACACACACACACACACACACACACACACACTCAGTGTTAATGAAAGCCAATTTCAGATGTTGATGCACACTTGAGTCATTTTTCATTACTCTTTGATGTGCTTAGTCATCCCATCTTTGACAACACACACACACACACACACACACACTGTTTCAAGAGATAATGCCTAAATGTCCTAGGGTACTGATTTGTATCGACTGAGTGCTGTTCTTTGAGGACACTCTGTGCTTTTTTTTTCCTGTTTTAAGTACATATGCATTTATTTGCTTGATGCTTTTATCCACTTGCAACTTGCAGTTCGAATTCATTCGCAGAAGCGAAGCCAGTAAACTAGCTGACTCGGCGATACGCCTGCTGCAAGCCTGATTTATGTCTCACGATTTACGAACAAGTGATGGATCTGTGTCCAGAATCAAAATATTTAAAGCTTGTTTTTTTTTTTTTCTTCGCCACAACCACAACTTTTATGCTTCTCCAATCAATGGGTTAAAGTGAAATTTCCCATTCCGGTCAGAGCCGTTTGTACATTCACATTTAAGTACCAACTCGAAAAGGTTCTTCAGAAGCATTCTTTAAAATGCAAATTCATAGAACTTGTTATTAAACAGTTAGTTCCAGTCCACTAATTTGACCGGTCGAGCGATGTTCCAATAACGTGTTTGCCATGTAAGTTTCCATTTCCTAATTAATTAAGTGCTAGTGATGTCATCAGCAAACAATATTAGGGTTTTTTCCAGGAAAAGCAGGAAAGCTTGTGGAATGGAAAAAGGAAGGCAGTTTTGTTTTTTGGTAGGCATTAACATTTACATTTGTGGTATTTGGCAGACGTCCTCATCCAGAGTGACTTGCAAATGAGAAGTTGAGGGAGCAGCTTGGTGGTGCTGAGATTTGATCTTGTGACCATCGATCCAAAGTCCAATGTCTCAATCACTGAACTTCCATCTCCCATATTAACCATTGCAAACCAGGATCTCAGATTAATCATGCTGTTTTGGAGATACTCTGACCCAGTCATCAAACCATTACGATCATGCCATGGATTTATCTTTACTAGAGTTCGACCGATACCAAGAGCTTGGTTGGCTTGTACTTGCTGATAACCAATTAATCAAACGATTTTAAATTGAGCTAAATTAAATAACTATGCAGGGATCCAAAGAAAATAAAAAATTAAGGAGCCATTGGCTGCTATGAGAAAAACAACAGGCACCAAATTATATTTTTAAGGGCCACACAAGAATGAACTTTAAAATATACAAAACACTTACTTCGAGTCGTCCTGTCATGTGTACATCTGCCATCTTTTCACAGCATGGCCTGGAAACTGAAGCGATCATATAGGCGGTGTTGAATTTGATTTTGGGATACTGCCAGGATGGATGCATCTCCATATTGTGAAATTGCTCTGGTTTGCTAAATTATGTACTGCAATATGTTAAATCATTAACAAATGACCGTATGCTACTCCATACTGATCACCTTTCTTATAGACTCCTGGGTAGGGTAGGCCATGTCTCAACGTACAATATTTGTATACAAAAAGTTATGATGGGGTGATTGTAACACATCTCTATCATAATTCTGGGACTACCTGTATATGAATAAATATTTAGGAAAATAAAAGGCATGCATAAAAAGTAACAATTAAAATAAGTAAAAACGGTTACAAAATGAATTAAAAAAAAATACTTCAACAAAGAGCACGTGGTGTCAGTGATTCGACTCTAGAGGCCGCTTTCGTACTGTATAATTACAGCAGACCTTCTCCGCATAAGATGCAACCCGGAAAAACTATCTGTATGGATTTTTGCCAATAACCAATAGTTCCAGCAATCAGCTATCAGTGCAGATGAATCGGTCAACCTCTAATCTTTACTTTTACCCATTTTTCTTCTTCATTGTTTCCTCCAAATCAACTTGGAATCTAACAAAAATTCAAGTGCTGCCTTAATATATCCTAATATATAATCCTGACAGATGCCACTGTAACAAGATTCGACACAGAATCTCTTCCACTTCCAATAGTTACTGCAGTAGAACTAGTGATGTCACAAACAGAAAGGTAAATGACACTTTACAGGAATAAAAATATCTGGCCCCCTGATCTTTACGCTTGCCCATTTTTCCTACTTCCAACACATCTACTTTGAGAAGCAACAGTTTATTTGCTGCCTTGTATCATCCACCTCCGGAAGGGAACATTACTGGTCTATGCATGCATTACAAATGAGTCCATCTGTGAGTCAAAGATGATGAAGTAATACTCATTGTACATGTCTCTGATGTGTGATTATGACCTCTACTCTTCTGGGAAGATGTTCCACTTGATTTTGGAGTGTGTTTGTGTAGATTTGTGCTCACATGGTTGTTATTTAAGTCATGTACTGATGTAGGTGAGGTTACATTCATCCCAAAGGTGTTCAGTAAGGTTGAGGTCAGAGATCAGGTTTACAATCCATGTAAAGCATATCTTCATAGAGTTGGCTTTTGTGAACATGGGCATTATCATGCTGGAACACCTTTGGTTTTCTTGAATCAAGCGAAGGGAAAATTACATTCTACATCATCCAAAGATCCTGTACAATTTTGTGGTAACAGTTTGGAGAAGAAGTACATATGGATGTTAACAGTCAGGTGTCCCAATACTTTTTTCCATTTAGTATTCTGAGATCTTTCCTTTGTTCAGAAATCACTGCACAGTCTGAGTCGAGCGAAATCAGACAGGATTGGAAGCCCCCTTTCCTCAGCAATGAGGAGTTCACACAACTCATGCTGGAGGTGAGAAGTTTATAAATTATTGTATATGAGTGACGGTTTTATTTGTTTATTTATTTTTCCCAATGCTTATTGACCTTTTGCGATTCCTAGGCGTTGGACGGCTTCTTTCTCGTCATCCTGACCGATGGAAACGTCATCTATGTGTCTGAAAGTGTCACGTCTTTACTCGGCCACTTACCGGTAGGTGATAATTGAGATGTTTGTCAATCAGAATATTTCTTTTCAAAAATTGTTCGGCTGAGGAACCCAAGATGCTCCGTTTTTTGTTTGATAAAAATGCTTGGTGGCATTAAATTAATGAATTACTGTTTAAACAACTTGTTATATTTCACAAGGTTTCTTTTAGGATGATGAACTTTGCATTTTTTCCTGTAACATGCCTTTTTTTTTTTTATTAATCACAAAAGGTGAAAGGCCGCCTTTTCAATTATACAAAATGTACTCTTTTGCAAGTGTCTGCATTTAAGGAGGAATCAACCACTGATATGTGCTGTTTTAGAAAAAGAATCGATTTACAGTGATGTAATTGCTGATCTGCCTCAAGTCAGACCACATGACATCACTTCGTTGTCTGTGATTTTTCTGTAAAATGTTGCAATGCTTTGTCTCTGGGTTGTAGTCAGATTTAGTAGATCAGAACCTGCTTAACTTCCTTCCAACCGGAGAGCACAGTGATGTGTACAAAGCCCTCTCCTCACACCCAGAAGCCGAAAACCTCAGCCCAGAATACCTCAAGAGTGAGCGACATCACAACCTGATTCATTTAGTTGCTACTGTTCTTTTCAAGTCTGCATTTAAATTAAAATCTGTCTTTGTTTATCTCTAGCTAAGGGCCAGCTGGAGTTTTGCTGTCACATGCTTCGAGGCTCTGTGGAACCCAAAGATCCGGCCATGTTCGAATACGTCAGATTCATCGGCAACTTCAAGTCTCTCAGCAACAGTAAGTACTGTTTACACTTCAGTACAAAACTCCTTATTTGGCGAGTTCTCCTCTCTTCTGGGAACATGTTCCAGGAGATCCCAAATTTTGTTAAACTGTTCATGGTTCCTACGCATTTTTGGAAAAGTATGGAATTTAATTTGAATGATATACTGGTCTAGATTAGTATTGAGGGATGGTTTGTTTTTAATCGTTTGCTCATCCACACTGAAATGTCTGAAAACGCTCTCGTCCGTGTACTGCGCATAAACAACTACACGTAAGACGCTTCAATTTCCCGCGTCATTATTTTCCGGCTCTCTGAAACGTCACGGCGACGGATAAAAATGCGCCATCGTTTCCGAAAGCCTCCGTTTTCACCGTCCAAACCGCGACGTGAAAATTTCGTTTTCAAGCGTATCCACGTTGGAGAGCATTTTCAAAAAGCTACGTTTTCATTGACTGAAAACGGCGTCTCAGTGTGTCTCAGTTTTTAATTTATAACCTTTCTCTCCCTCTCTCGTTTTGTCTTCTTTCTGTCTCAGTGCCACGAATAAGCCGAAACGGACTTGAAGGAGTACTCCAGCAGTCACTGAGGCCAGCCTTTGACGACCACGTGTGTTTTGTAGCAACAGTGAGGCTAACCAAGCCTCAGTTCATCAAGGCAAGAGGCTCAGTTTTGATTCTGGGTTACCTACAAAAATCGTGAATTGTTCTTTTTGGTTTGTAAGTGCGGTCCATGTTCATTTGAATTTTCCGTTTAGATTTTTGAATGAACAAAGCTCTTTGTTGATTGGTTCTGAGACATATCTGTTCCTGTTTACTGGTATTCTAGTTTGCTCGTAGAGTTTGTTGTGGGTGTCGTTAAATATTAACAATCGAATGTTATTTTTGCTGTCAAGCAAATGTGTTTACCTGGAAAGGGGATTCATTCAAGTCTAGAACACGTGTGGGCTTAGCTCATATTGATCGTTTATTGATTAGACAAACTTGTGCTCTGTCTATGACAAACACATTTGTGCTCCACCTCTATTGATTACCGTTCGACCGTCTGAAGATGATGTGTACCACAGGCACATGTAGCTTAGCTTCTATTGATTGATTTAATTTGTGTGCAGGAGATGTGTACCATAGAGGAGCCTAACGAAGAGTTTACATCCAGACACAGTCTAGAGTGGAAATTTCTGCTCTTAGATCATAGGTAACAGTCAAACTTTCTTTGCTTTTTTTTCCATTTCTTTCCATTCTCTGTTTTACTCATGGGTTCGTTATATATGTGTTTCTTTTCTACCTCATTTTCCAGAGCCCCTCCTATCATTGGTTATCTTCCCTTTGAAGTTCTAGGGACGTCAGGTTATGATTACTATCACGTTGACGACCTGGAGTCCCTGGCTAAATGCCACGAGCATTGTGAGTAATTGTACTCATGCACCCATATGTCTGCATGTACATAAAGGTGTGTTACTGAATTACCTACCTAAATATTGTTTCTATCTTGTGCAGTGATGCAGTTTGGAAAGGGCAAGTCATGTTACTATCGATTCCTGACCAAAGGCCAACAGTGGATCTGGCTCCAGACTCACTATTACATCACCTACCACCAGTGGAACTCACGGCCTGAGTTTATTGTGTGTACACACAATGTAGTGAGGTAACATTTGCATATGTTTCTCACATCATAGAAAGAAATACCAGCATTTTATTATTCATACAAGTGAATATTTGCTTCCCCCATCATGGATCAAGACCTTATTAGGGTGAAGGGCCTTGTGTACTTCAGTGAGTACTTCTGTACCTCATGGTTAGGTCACCAGGTCACCTAGTAGGGGTGTAATGGTACACAAAAGTCACAGTTCAGAACAATTTCAGTGCGGTTAGAAAGTATTAACACAGTTTAATAAACATACAGGAAGGACAATTCTTAGCTTTTGTTCATAATTATGCACCATCTCCCTTTTAGCTATGCAGAGGTACGGGCAGAGAAAAGGAGAGAGATGGGCATCGAGGATTCACCTCCTGAGAGAACAGTAGACAAGGTAAGAGACCATTGAGAACGAAGTGGCTTCTTGGGGATGCGTATGATTTCATTATAGTCTGTTCATTCCTCTCTGTTCTTTACCCTTGCAGTCTCAGGACTCAGGATCTGAATCCCAATTAAACACCTCCAGCCTAAAGGAGGTGCTAGAGCGATTCGATCACAGCCCCACACCGTCCACCTCCTCGCACAGCTCGCGCAAGTCGTCACACACAGCCATGTCAGACAGCATGTGCACCTGTAAGTTAAGCTTAGTGTATATTCAATTCTTGTGGATTTTTTAAAAATTGAATATCATCACAATTCTGTTCACATTTTCTTTTACTTTGAGACGATGTGAGGAGATTTCCATCTAGATGTGTAGAACATTGCATGTCTTGTTTTGGTCAGAAATATAGAAAAATGTGACAGACAGGTGTTTATTTGTTGCTTAGATGTGCTCTGTTAGATCAATTATTTAATAATGTAATAGCTCTGAATGTTTATTTTTGAGTTCAGCTCTTGGATTCGCCTGTGAAAACAAGCATTAGGGTTTCTGTAGGGTCTTAAAAGTCTAAAAAGTTCAACCAAATTTTAGGCCTCAAATCGTCTTAAATTCACCGTTCTAGGTGAAGGCCAGTTGCTAACAGTGTGTTTGTGTGTGTTTAAAAAGGTTTTAAAAGGTCTTAAGTTTGACTTGGTAAAACCTGCAGAAACCCAGAGTTAGGAAGGATAAACCTAAATGAAGACAAGTGAGATATTTATGGGGGGAAAAATAAAACCATTTTGAAGTTTATCAGAGCCATTGCTCGAGAATCGGCCATATCGAAAACAAAAAAAGAAAAACAATTTACTCATATTTTTCTTTTAATTTTAAAGTTTTTCAGTGAAAGACTGCAGTGAAAACATTTTCTAAATGTTCTAAAGCATTTCTGAGGGCATGCAACTATGAAACAGAATTTAAAGCAGTCATGACTTACTGAAGATCCTTTGCTCCTGCAGATTTGTATCTTCGTAACTGTGATTGTACTCAGTCGTGCCCCGTTTCTGTTTTAGCCACCCCCAATGAGTCCCAGGTGGAGG
Source organism: Silurus meridionalis (assembly GCF_014805685.1). Taxonomy (NCBI): domain Eukaryota; kingdom Metazoa; phylum Chordata; class Actinopteri; order Siluriformes; family Siluridae; genus Silurus; species Silurus meridionalis. The sequence continues at coordinate 4,102,574 of NC_060911.1, read as the reverse complement.
TGAGAACACCGCCTCGGCCCAGCACCATCGACATGACATTACAGCGCCGTTCCTCCCTCAGTGATCAGGTGAGACTCGGCCTTCAAATTCAATCGAAATTGTATTTCTCACAGGCATATCCATACAGTGCTGTGCAAAAAGTATTTGCTCACTTCTTGGAATTTTTTATTTAATTTAAATTATTATTTTTTTTATAATTGAGATCATCAAACAAACTTTAATATTGCACAAAGATAACCAGAATGAATACAAAATGCAGTTTTAAATGATGATTTTATTTATTAAGGAAGAAAAAATCTGTCCAAACCTGCCTGGCCCTATTTGAAAAAGTAATTGGTCTGATGAGAAAAACATTGACACAATAGTTTGGAAGATGTGCGTCCACGTTTCATCTGGTGTAAAACTAACACAGCATTTCTTAAAAAGAACATTATACCGACAGTAAAACATGGTGGTGGTAGTGTGATAGTCTGGTGCTGCTCTGCAACTTCGGGACCTGGACGACTTGCTGTCATTGATGGAACCATGAATTCTGTGTTTTACCAGAAAATTATGAGGAAAAAGGCAGGTCAAGTTCAAGAACACATTATGCAGCAGGAAATGAACTAAAACAAGAAACAAGTCTCACCTCTGAATGGCTTAAAAAAATGAAAAAAATAAACTAAGGTTTAGGAGCGGCCTAATCAAAGTTCGGATTTAAATCCGATTTGCTGTGCCATTACCTTAAACAGGCCATTTCATGCTCGAATCCCTCTAATGTGGCTGAATTATAACAATTCTGCAAAGATGAGTGGGGCACATTTCCTCCACAGTGATGCGAGAGACTCATTGCAAGTTATCACAAATGCTTGATTGGGGTTGTTACCACCAAGGGTGGCACAAACTGTTATTAGGTTTAGGGGGCAATTACTTTTTTTTAATACATAGGGCCAGGCAGGTTTGGACAGCTTTATTACCTTAATAAATGAAATCAACCTTTTAAAACTGTATTTTGAATTTATTTAGTATTTACTCGGGCTCTCTTTGTGAATTATTCAAATTTGTTTGACGATCTGAATCATTTGTGTGACAATCATGCATATAAAAAAATTAAAAACAGAGTAAACGAATACTTGTTTACAGCACTGTACTGTACAACATCATTTTTACTGCCTGATTCTTTTTTATCCTAATGTCTAAGCACAGAAGTTTAAGCATGATATGCAAAAGCAAGAATTGTTTTCAGTGCTGTAATTAGAATAGAAACCTGCCCTGGATCATTTTTATTAGTTTGGAAACCGGCAGAATTGAGGATTGTGCTTATTTCTATGCACATATACAGGTTATATTCATGATTGCAAAGTAGCAGTGATTGTATGGTTTTAATAAGTCATTTTTGAAATGCTTACAATTGTATAATAATGCGGTATAATAACATTTTGCATTCAAACCCAAACCTGTTCCATCATGGCAATGCCTCTGTACACAAAGTGAGCGCCTTGAAGATATGGTTTATATGGTTTGAAGAGGAAGATCGTGAGTGGCCTGCTACTGAGCTCTGATCTCAACCCTACTAAACACCTTTTGGATGAACCTACACCAGTACATGACTTTACTTGTCTCTCACACAAATCTCCACAAACACATTTTGCCAGAGGAGTGGAGGGTATTATAAGAGCAAATTAGGACTGAATGTGGTGTGAGATGCTCAAAAAGCACATACCATACTTATGACTAGGTGTCCACAAACCTTTGCCAATACTGTGTATCTCCTTCGAGAACCTGTTTTTTTTGTTTTTCACCTAGCTTGAGAACCCCATAGGGTTGATTTTGGGAGACTGTTCCTACTGCATGAGCTGTGAAATGTGTTTGATGGTAGTTTTTTCCCCCCAGAATATTCACACAAGTTCCCCTGTTCAAGTAAACCAGCAGCAACAACAAACCCAACATAACACACAGGTAACAACCACACTTGCATTTGCCAAGATAGAAGTTCCTGCAGCAGGTTACTAATTATCAGTTTTAATATACACGCAAGAGCAATCACTTTCCGTATACACTATATGGACAAAAGTATTGGGGCACCTGACTGTTCCAGCCATATGTGATGTGATGGAACATCTTCCCAGAAGAGTGGGGGTTACTATAGCAGCAAATGGGAACTAAATATGGAATGGGATGTTCAAATCATATACCAATCATAAGGTCAGGTGTCCATAATTTTGTCCATATATTGGGTATTTTTTAACATATAATAAATTGGCAAAAGTTTGAGGACACCTGGTCACCTGATCAGATGTCTCAATACCTTTGTTCATGTAGTGTATATTTTATTAACCACGGTCATGTAGCGAAAAGGAATTATGAATCGCACGCTAATAGCCTGAATCTGAGTCAAAATGTTGGATTTTCAAAAGTAATAAACTTTATTTTTTAAAGAATTAATTGTTTCCCCTGAAAGCATCTTTTACTTCATCACTAACTGGTGGATTCTTCTTATGTTGCCTTTATCTGAGGAAAGTAATGCCTTCCATCAGCTTTATGATTGTGTACACATTGTGTGTGTGTGTGTGCCAGTACTCCGCACAGCTGAACGCCATGCAGCATCTGAAAGAGCAGTTGGAACAGAGGACGCAGATGATCGAGGCCAATATAAAAAAGCAGCAGGAAGAACTGAGGCAAATTCACGAGCAGCTGCAGAAGGTGCAGGGCCAAAACCTTCAGGTATTTCTCCACGAAAAAAACAAACCCACACCACCTCAAAAACACAAAATGTTTTTTTTTTTTTAAACCATTTAACCAAAAAAAAGAGTGAAAAGTGTGTGAAAGTTTGTGATCGGTGTCAGCACCTCAGGGTTTTCTATGGAAAAATGAATTGACTTCTTTTTTTTTTCTACTTTTTCTCTTCGTTCAAGATGTACTTGCAGCAGTCATCAGCTATGCACCACTCTCAGGTGGGTGGAGCTTCAGGCTCCCAAGCTGAAGTGGGAGTACAGGTTGTCACAAGCACCGCCCCCAACAGAACACATCGCACCCTTCAGCCACAGCAAGCTCCGCCTCCTCAGAATTCACAAGGCTCCGTCCTCACACAGGTTAAACACCAATACACTTATTTTGTGTCTAAACAATAAAAAAAATGAGAAAGCAAAATATACATGACTCGTATTTTCCAGCAGCAGAATGAGAAGAGTGCTGTTCCAAATCGCGTCAGAAAAGAACCCATATTTCTACCAAATGACTCGGAAGCATTTAATACGTCTCCTGCTTTTCTGTTCGGTTCTGAGCGATCCATTAGGCGTGACCTCGTTACATTTGTCTGCCCCTGTTTCTCTTTATAGCACACCATTATGCTAATGGTATCGGGGTGAAGCAGCTTTTCAGAGGTTATGTGAATTCTTTTCGTTTGAAAACTTTAAAAACTCTTGTTTGTTTGTTTGTTTTTGCAGGGTTCTGTGTCCAACACAATGATGGTCAGTCAGCCTGGTGGCGACAGTGTCCTGCAGGTTCCAAGCACCCCATCGCATAACATCACACAAGTAACTACAATTAACAGGTGTGAATATATAATTTACACTTTAAGGCCAAACGTTTGTGGATTCGTACTACCACATTCATCCTATACAATTATGTGGGAACAGTTTGGGAAAGAAACACGTATGACTGAAAAGGTTAGGTGTCCGAATACTTTTGGCCATATAGTGTATGTGTAATGAACACCGCGGATTAATTGCTCGTTATTTTAACTAGCAGACTTTTTTTTTTTTTTTCGTACCGAAAATGCTTTTTCAGTAATTCCATAAATGCACAGAGCAGACGTGTGTTCACGTTAACGGGACGTGTTAATCAGTCATTAACAGCGGCTAGCGGAGGAGCAGAAGAACTTAAAAAGCCACCATTCAAATTGCATGGAGGAGCGTTTCCTTGCTGTAAATTATTATTTTTTTAAATAATAAATAAAAGCTAATTATTTTGGTCTCCATCCCTTTTTTTTTTGCTGATACGAAAAACGTGTATGTAACCCAACACCCGTAATGTGATCTGAAAAATAACTTTTACTAGTTTGAGTTACTACTATGAATTGTTTTATTCCACAGTGCTGGAGTATTTCATGTTCCCAAGAATGGATGGCAGCAGTTATGTTGATTTTGTAAAAAAAACCCTAAATTATCCACTTATGAGCGTGTAATATCGTGTCATGCTTTCCACACTACCTTTTTATTTTTCTTTATATATGTGATTGGCGTTACAGCCGGCGCTACAATCTGGAGGGAGCGGTTCTTTCTGACCAATCACTGTTGAGATTTCCGCAGAGATGCACTAGAAGTGAATTTATGTGCAAGATGTAGAATCTCATTTGCATTCACTATTGTCATAAATTGTTTCTCGTATTCCCTCAGGTTTCCAGGGCAACAGTTGGTCACGAAGTTAGTCACGGCTCCCATGGCCTGCAGTACTGTGATGGTTCCCACGACAATGTTTATGGGCCAAGTAGTGACCGCGTACAACCCGTTTGCGCAGCAGCAGCCGCAGCAGCAGCAGCAGGGCCGAACTCAGGCGATAGCAGCGGTGACTGATTCTCAGCAACAGGGGCAGCCCCAGGGGGCGATACTGCCTCAGCAACAGCAGCCATTTTTACAGGTAACGAAAACAAATTCGTCAAATTAATTTGTATGGCTCTTTTTAAAGTGTTCTATTCTATACCAGGTTTAGACTGATTGTTTTCTTAGTCCTTAATAAACTAATATAAAAATAGATTCATTAAAAGAGACTTAATTTATAAATAGATCTGAAAAAGCTACTATTGTAAAACAATGGGCATCATCACAAAGTAGCTTTACAGAAATTAATAGATTAGGTATACAGTCTACAATTTTCCCTATAAGTTTATCTCTAATGACAGAGCCAGAGGTGATGATGGTGAGGAAATATACGATACGATAATGAAACCTTGAGAAGAACCCATCCTCCTCTGGGTAAAACCAGATATCCATTCATTATAGTACCCTCACTGCTAAGGTTATCATATGTTCACTTAGCTCCCACCACCATGCTTCACTGTAGAGATGTTGTTCTGAAAGTAATGACCAAATGTAGCACACTATGGCTTTGGTCTATTAAACAGTCTGTTGGACTCGTACATTTTTAGAAGACATTCGTAACAAACAGCATCATAAAAATCAAAAATGACATGACAGCCATCCTGCCTATAGTATGCCGTCTACCAAATGTCAGTAAGAAGGGCAAGACGCATTAATCAGGGGTAGATACACAGTATAGTTTTTATAAGTAATAATTTTTTTAATTATTATTTAACAAATTGGTTTTGTGGCGTTGTTTTGTTTTCTACAGGGAACCCACATTTTGCAGAGCAACCAGTCCACACAGCTGATCCTGCAGGCATTCCCTATTCAGCAGCAGGGTGCATTCACCACAACAGCACCACAACCACCACCACATCAACCACAGCAAAAACCCCAGCAGCAGTTGAAGCCGCAGACTCCAAAGCAGGCGAAAACCTCATCCTCTCACCATACGGACACCTCGAGCACCCAGTCACAGTGATGCAGGACGACGTAAGCAGCAATCCTTTTGGAATATACTTTTTGGGGGGTTTCAGTTCTACAGCAATAGGATTGACCTCAGTATCACCAGATGGCCACCGGGGGCAGCGTTTTACAGACTTCGCAGTATTTCTCAGCAATAACAGCGTGAACGTCGGTGCCATTAAATACAGTTTCTCTTCACGTCTTTTGTAATTTATTGAAGGAATCCAGTTAAGTCTCTGAAAAAATTCATAAAAAAAAGAATAATAATAATTATAAGTTGTATTATTTTTATGAACCACATGAATTTTACTGTAAAGGAACAAAAAATATTTTATACTCTGCATAAAAAGTATAAGCTCTTAGTTTGTAAGTTTTCGTTTATACGTCACGATTTTTTTCCCATCGTGTTTAAAGTGTGGGGAAAAAAACATTACTGTTGTAGTTATTTTAACGTAGCTTTGGTTTTCTATTCAGCCCCAAAGGTGGAAAATAGCTTTCAGATTTATATATTGCTCGTCATTGAAAAGTATTCTTTGAAACATATTTTGATACATAACCACAGTGTTACCTCGACTTCATGGACAGATGCAGTTCTGAATGTTTTAAGTGCCAAAAATTAGGGTTTTCTTTGCAAAAAATCATATATATATACTAAATTGTCTAAACCTTGTGGACACCTGACCATAAAATTTGTTTTTTTGAACGTCCCATTCTATATTTTTTTGCTGTTAGTATAATCATCACTCTTCTGGGAAGATGCTCATTCAGCTACAAGGCTGTTAGTAAAGTCAGGTACTGGTGTAGATGCAGTCAACGTTCACATTCATCCCAAAGGTGTTCAGTAGGTTTGAAGCTCTGTAGCACGAGATCTTCCACTCCAAACCACGTGAAGCATATCTTCATATAGTTTGCTTTGTGCACAGTAGCATTGTCATGCTGGACCACATTTGGGTCTCCTACATCAAGTGAAGGGAAAATTTAATGCTACTGCATCCAAAGACGTCCTTTACAATTGTGTGCCTCCAGAAGTTTGGGGAAGAACCACATTTAGCTCGGAAAGTCAGGTGTCCTAATACTTTTGTTCAAATATCATTGAAAAACACAGTATTGATTTATATATTTTTAGTTTTTATTGTATTTTATAGCACTTATTGTGTTCTTGCACACTAAATGGCCCTTATCTTAATAATTATTTTAATAATCTTTTTGTAAAAGAGCGCAAGAGTTGAGTCCTGACTCTATAAACATGTAGGAGTTTATATTTGTCATATATGACGTAAAAACACCAGGGGAAAAAGAACACCTGAGAAGGATTTGTTATACAGGTAGAATTGATTGTTGTTTGAGGAATTGTGCAGACGGTCATGTTAGACCATGTCCAACTTATAAAGTGTTTTTTTTGTTGTCATCGTTGTTGTTAAACTTTTTTTTTGTTTAATCAGTGTGTAATCGGATTCGAAAGTGTTATGCATGAATACTGTTTTTGTGTGTTAAGATGTCAGGTTTGTGTATGTTGCATTAGAAATGGGAAAACAAACTCTTTTTTTTTGGCTCGTGTATGTTGCATTTTTTTAATTTTTATGATTTGGAATTTTTTTTTTTTTTTTTTTTGAAAAACTAAATGTTATGATTTTAATTTTCTTTTTTTGATTCAATACTAAAAGCGAAAAAAGGAGAAAGTAGCTTGCTTCAAGCACACCAAAAACAATGACCTATTTATTAATTTTCTCTGTATGGTTAATCAAAGGTTTAAAAAATTGCAATATCGATACAATAAAAATCTATGTAAAATAGTTCATACGTAATAAATGGAGATGACACGTTTTAGGTAGGGCAGACTGTAAAAGCTCTGCCTACACTTTTGCTTCTGCAGTTCTGCATTTAGACATAAAAAAATACAAACATTTCTCTGTTTTAGTTTTTCCCTCTGATTTTCTGTTTATGGATTCTGGCTTTAACGAGTTCCTCTGGATCACTATGTGCTTTTCAAAAGTGACAAGAGAAGTGGGAGGAAATGGGAATCTGACACTTTTTTCTCTTTTACGTTATGCTGTGCACAAAATCTCCGGACACTCATTGTAGAGCAATCGAGAACCCCCCTGGTGTGTTTATGCATTTTGCTGAAAGGGTGTGTGTGTGTGTGTGTGTGTGTGTGTGTGTGTGTGTGTGTTTGTTTGTTTAGGGAGGAATAATAGTTTGTAAAGCAGAAACGGAACAGTCCAGAGAAATACTGTAATGTGTATGTGTGTTTTTGGTGTGTGTGTGTGTGTGTGTGTGTGTGTGTGTGTGTGTGTGTGTGTGTGTGTGTGTGTGTGGGGGAGAGAGACACTGTTGTTCTGTCTGCTGTCTCCAACGTTTTGCAGAGACGGGAAAATGTTTGGTTCGGGAGTATTTCAAGGAAAATAAAATGTCATTTTTCATTGTTCTAATACTTCTTCAAAAAATAAAAATTGAATGACCAGAATGTACACGGACCACAATATATGATCAATGCCCTAAATTGCTCTATATCAATCTAATGTCCTCACCTGGAAGTCAAAGAGAATTTCATTGTCTGTCTGCTCTTAGGGAGAAATGTCCACCCTGGGGCTATTTGTGCAAAAGATAAATAATAGGATACAAACTAAAGCAACATATTCAGAGATCACAGACAGTCTGCAGGGCGGAGTGGGGTGGGGCAGGGCAGGGCAGATCGAGGTGAGGTGGGGTGGGGTTGTTCTCGATTGCTCTGCATTGAGTGTCCGAAGATTTTGCACACAGCATAACTTTGTAAAAGAGAAAAAGTGTCGGATTCCCATTTCCCGTCACTCTCTTGTCGCTTTCGAAAAGCTCGTAGTGATCCATAGGAACTTCTCAGAGTGAAAACCAGAATGTTTAATGAAGCCACTGATGAATTATGATCAGTTATTTAACATCCTGGTTCTTCAAGTGTCCCACAAACCCAAATAAATCCAAAAAATCTGATGCAAGAAACTATAAATCAGGTGAATTTAAATTATTTAACATTTTGAGAAAAAATTTTTTTTTAAACTGGTTATTTCATCATTGGTTTTCCTTTTTTTAAAACCAAAAAATAGATAAGTGAAATGAATATGGGCCTTCTTTAATTATTTTTTCTCTCACTTCAATTCGTTCACAGCTCAAATTCCAAAAGTCAGATATTCCTGAACCCTGTTGTACAGGCTATTCATAGGTGCGTGCTGTAATTTTTTCAGTAAAAAATATGAAAGGGATCAATGATGGGCATCAATGCATTTTAGGAGTGCATTTCAGCACCTGGACAGCACTTACATATAAAAAAAAAAAAAAAAAAGAAAATTATTTGAATTTTATTTCATTTTATTTCATTTGTGTTAGTTACCTACTAATAGCTCATACATATGCGGGTCATTAAAGATCATTAATTATTTCTGGTCCCAAAGTTAATCTGAAATGTTATATTTACACACACACTGCTGTGAAAAGGTATTTCTTGATTTATATTTTTTTGGGGGGGTTTATTTCCATATTTGTCACACTTAAATGATTCAGATAATCAAACACATTAAAATATTACACAAAGACAGTCTAAGTAAATACAAAATGTAGTTTTTAATTTACTTTTTCTTTTATTAAAGGGATAAAGCTGTCCAAGCCTGCCTGGCCGTTGGTTGAAATAGAAATTGCCCCCTAAACCTAATTATTGATTGTGCCAACCTTGGTAACAACAACTGCAATCAAGCATTTGTGATAACTGGCACTGAGACTTTTACATCACTATGGAGGATTTGTGTTTTTACAGCATGACCCGCTTGGTTTGGACTGCTTTTTTTCCCTTAGGATTTTTTCCCTCAGGGTGAAAAAATTAAAATCAGGAATGGGGAGAAAATACTTTTTCACAGTAGTATGTGTGCATGTGTATATATACATTTAGACTGTAATTTATTTTTTTATTTTATTTTAGTTATTATTTCTTGAATCATTTCAAACTCAACATACACAGACCGTGTAGACATTCGATTCTTGAATTCTGAGTGTAAATGCTCATTCAATCAAGTATTTCTGTGTTTGTGTGTGTTGCTAAAAGCAAAAAACTTGTTGTACCTCTTCCATTATTGCTGTATGGGTTGTGTGGGTCAACCCTCCAGTCGATAACCAATCAGTTCTTGCCTTGCAGTAACTTCATTTTATTTTCTATAACAAAATCCTAAGTAACTTTATTTTCCTATGCAATTGACCTTATCTGTGTCGAGACCGTCAAACACTGTTGTGCGAAAATAAAATAAAAATGCATTGGAAGCTTTTAAGTAAATAAAATAGGAGGGTTGCAGTAAACAGAATTTCCACATAGGAGCGTATCACTTACTGTCATTATCATATGTTATATTGGAACTGAACCCTGTGTACCTCTTTGTATCTATATTTGTCATTTCCTGTGTTTTGTTTTTTGTCGTTTTTTTCATTCAACCACCAAAGAATTTGTACAATCGGATTTCTCGCATCGTGTACACTCGCCAGCCACTTTCACATCTGTACACCCTGCTGTGCTTGAGTATGCAGTGATCTAACAGCAGCAGCAGCATGGTGCTTACAGGCATACAGTTTCATATCAAACATATGAGAAATCTCTCTGTGGGTTAAAATAACTAAATGGATCAGGTGAAAATCAACGAGATGAAAACAACAAGGGTCAAGTGTTACAGGTTTTAGCCTGTATTTAATGCTAACCCATGCAACCAAAGCCTGAGAAGTAGCTGCAGTTTATTTTGCAATAGTCTGAGTTCACACAGGATGGTGCGTAAAACAAAAAACATCCAGCGAGCAGCAGTTCCTCAGAGAATAACATCTTGCTGATGAGAGATCAAATGAGAACAGGACGGAGAGGCTCAGGCTGACAGGAAGGTAACGAGAATCCTGTTTTTTGCTAAAGCACTCTTTTACAATTGTGTCGGGCAAAAAAGCATCAAATGTTTCTTAAAAAAAAAAAAAAAAAAGTGGCTGTCGAGTTCCAAGTTTGTACAGGTTTTTTTTTTTGTTTTTTTGTTTTTTTGTTTTTTTTTTTATGAAATTATTTTTTTTAATGTTTAAAAATACAATCTTCCCAAACAATACTTTGATTACAGTAAGAAATTCTTGGCCATGAAGATTAAAACGAGTTGTGTTGTGTTTTCTCCAATTGTTAATAAGCTAGCTGTGAGGCAGCTAATATTTGTTGTTTTTCATGCAACAATCTGAAATAAAAGACGAAAGCAGCATTCAGCCTGATGAGTAACACTGTGCGATTCGGTTCATTCTTTCTCTTGAATTTCTGTGCGACACCAAGAGAAGTATTCATTCACAGGTCGTGCGAGTGTGTGGGTGTTATTGGAGATGTCCTGTCAGTCCTTCACCTTATTTTGGCTGGTTTTCTATCATCCAGTGTATTAAGTCAAACCCTTCACATGGTGCAATCTCAAGAGTCTCAATTATATTCTGAATAAGAAGTGCAGCTGGAAAAACGTAGGTATTCTAATAATAAAGGAATCTGAAGACATTCACATTTCCAAAGACAGGAGCTTGTAAGGACAGCGCTCCATATAAAATACATTTTAAAATGTGTGTAATTAGATGATATGGTTATTATAAAATTTTTAGAAGGAGTCTCCAGTGTTAGCGTTTTGTAAAGTATCGATTTGATTTGTTTTATTACGTTCAAAAGTGAGAAGGCCTGCTGAATCAAACTCATTTCCTGAACACTAAATAACTAATAACTTCGATAACTAAAACTGGTATTGGTTGAGATTGTTGTGGAACAAGGTGAATTAAACTCCACACTCTGTTGTTAACACCCTCCCTCCCCACACCCACACCGACACCCCCGTCATAGCCAACCATCATCCTGTTTCAAAACGAAAGCAGATTTTCTCATTTAATTTATGTAAGAATTAATAAATAGTGTATACTGAATGAATATATGTATAATTGTTCACATTTGTATACACTGCTGTTGTTTGTGCAGCTATTTTTAACAGTTTAACGCCATACCCATTATTGTTAAAGAAATTCTAGGAAATTCGGCAAGAAACGGACATAAAACATTGCATTCGTTCTCATTTTTTATTTTCAGTCTCACTATCAAAACATGAAAAGTTTTCCATCAAAGCTTTCAAAAACATATGTACAAAATCGTTTGAATCTCTCTCTCTCTCTCTCCCTCCCTCTATCTCTCTCTCTCGTTCCAAACAATGGGGAAAAATATCTTCAATTACGTACAAATGATTAACATTTTACATAAACAGTCCGACGTTTTTTCTCTCTTCACCTCGGCGTTTTGTTCAAGGGCTCAGATTCAGTGCGTTTTATTTACATTCTTACATCGTTTATTCAAATAAATGATAAACGCTAGCATGCGACACAGACGCCTTCATCGTCTCAAAAAAGCAAATAAGTATTAATTTAATATTTATTACATAATCGTTTTAGAATTCCACAGGCACTAAACGAAAGGGGCTCTTTTCCCCCCTTTTACACACAAAACACATTTTTAATAAATACGATGCACATCTTTTTTTCACAGATATAATGTAATAAAGAAGACTTTTTCCACACAGTGAACACGAAGATGTTTTGCACGTTTACCAATTAAAGAGCGCTAATCCACAAAAACATGTACACACACTGCTAAGCATGGCCAAAGTCGCTACTTACATGATCTCATCGTGACAGATGGTCATTGATCTCTAAGGTCCTCAGTATAGCAGTGTTATAATGATGTTCATCTAATGCGCTGACTCTTAAGATCATGTCAAGTCAGCTTTTCATGCACTTGGAATGCAGCATTGGATCAATATGGTGAAATTGGGATCCAGCTGCACGTGGATAAACAGATCAACAGGTATTCTGGATGACCAGAACGGTCGTGCGTGAAGTTCATATGTTGTTAAATGAGTGCTTCTTAAAGAGTAATTACACCATTGATTGTATATGTAGGGGAGGCAGGGAGGGAAGGAGTTTATAATAGTAATCATGCAGATCGAGCTTTATGCTAATAGCAATTTCAAAACCCAAGAGCTTGTTTGGAAGACTTCATCATCCGGAATCACACTTTCTCCAAAACTACTGAGAAACTTTAAAGTTAAAAGTGGTTCAAAATCAAAGTTTCAAAGTGTCTACATGTAAGCACTCGCGTATAAAAAGGAAACAATAAGAAAATAAAACCAGTGGTGGACGAAGTACACAAAGCATGTACTCTAGATAAAGTAGATACACTGTAAAATATGACGCCAGTAAAAGTAAAATTTCACTTAAGTAAAAGTACAAAACTTTTTGCCTTCAAATGTATCCAAAGTATTATGATTTATTACAGCTATAATTTTCCTATTATCATTTTTATAACAAGACTCTTTGCTTAATTATCTCAGTTTACGTCAAAAGACTCTAATGTGACTCTGAGCACAACAATCTATTATTAGAATGATATTAATAAGTCAAACACTAATATCTATTACAATTATCACGAGTCCAAAACCTTTTCAGCTGCTTCAGAAGAATTATCCACACATTAATAAAAAGGAACGACTGATATCTCAAAGTATAGTTGAGTGAGATATTTGACTTTGTAAAGTCATAAAAAATTCAGTAAAGCACAGAAAAAGATACTGAAGTACAGTAACGATTTACATTTACTTTGTTACCGTCCACCACTGAAAAGAACTGGCAACTTAAGTAAACTTTGCTGGTTAGCTAACAAATGAATCCCACGGCACATTAGCAAGAAGGATAGAAATAAATACTATAAACATGCTACATTTAAATAAATGCAAAATTCATTAGCTAGCTTATAGATCAAACTCATGTACAAATCTAGGAAAATCACACACAAAAAATTATTTATACAAACGTAAATAAAATATGTATTTTCCTTAGCGCAGGATTGTCCCACCACGCAAGTCCACACCAAATTCTACCTGTAAAATCTCGTGTTTTTTATTTTCAGTGGCTACCAGGTGTGACGCTTGGTTGGAGTGAAAACCTGCACCCACACCAGCCCTTTGAGGAAAAGATTGGACCCCCTGAAGTAGATGAAGATAATAGCATTTGAGAGGTGTAACATGTGATGCGCATTTATTATATTACATGTTATTATTATATTATTTATTCAATGTGTTTTTCCGCCTCTCTTTCAAATTAACGAGTACAATTCCGTATTTATAAAACGTCGCTCTATGAAGCTGTTGAATTCTCAAATCTTATTGGTTGAATTGATGAGACGTTTACTTATGTACTTAGACTTGTCACATGCACATTAGAGCACAGTGAAATTCTTTTTTCGCACATCACAGTGATGTTAGAAAGCTGGGGTAAGAGTGTAGGGTCAGTCATGGTTCAGCACCCCTGGAGTGGGTTAGGGGCCTTGCTCAAGGGCCCAAGAGCAAGATACTGCTTAAACTGCTGACCTTCTGATCAATAACCCGAGCCTTAAACACTGAGCATCCACTTCCTCAGTATGGAAGGAGTCTCCCAGTGTTAGTGATTTTTACAGTTACAATTTTTTTCATGTCAGTAACTCTTTAAAGTTTCTCTGTAACATGACAAGCTTTTTGTTGTTTTGTTTTTTACTTCAGGAGAGAGTTTAATAAAGGCCGATGATGAAGCAGCCACATCTGCTATAACGTAAGTGATTATGACATGCTGTTAATTAATACATAAAAAAATTGTCATTTTTTTGGCAAATTGTCATGGTATAACTCGACATCTGTACATGCTGTTATATGAAAATAATCGACTTATTAATGATGACAATAATTCGATATCCGTTCCGGGTGATTAACTACATTGTCTATAAAACCTACCTTCGTAAATGCCCTAAGAATAAATGTTAATAGTGTACTAGCATAGACAACTGCGTTGTGTTGCGTTGCTTGGTTAGCAAATATAGTGTTATTAATATAGTGCTATTATCCCGACTGTCAAAATATTCTATTTATTTGTTCTCTTCAGCAAGAGTAAACACGGAAAGTCTTTTAATTTAGACCAAGCGCTAGGCGGTTTGGAGTGTGATTCATTTCTAAACAAGTTTCCATTGTATAGAAATAGATAGGAATTATTCCTAATAGATTTGATGGACAGATTGCGTAAGGTTAAGGGAGAAGTGTCAATCCATTTTTAGAATGGATAGATTCATTTACTTTCAAAAATAATAAATAATTATTGGGTGTAATTAGTCTTTAAAGAAAGAGACTAATAACTATTAAATCTAAAGAATCATAAAAATTTGCATGGCATTGACTAAATGCAGTGTTGTGAGCTCCAGTGTGTAGAGTTTAGTCTGGCAGACACGTCAACAGAAGCCAAGAAAATCTCAAAAAAATGTAAATAATGTGTGAGTGGAATCAATGTGGTGGGTGAGAGTAAGTAGTCTGTGAGTGGTCCTTAGCAAGTGTCATGTTCCAGAAAAACGTCGTTGGTGGCCAGCAGGAGCGGTTGGGTCGATGCTGTGGTGCTACCTACTGAGCTCAGCCTCTGAGACGATGCTCTGTTCAGGCCAGGACAATCCAGTGAGTCGCTTTCACTGAGGTTCAAATACACCTGTTTGGTGGCAAGAAAAAAAGGTCTGTATATGCAGTATAATTAATGAGACAGTAAACTGATTTTTTTTTACCATTTTGGTGCCTCAAACAGGTAACAGTGAACTGAAACATTGGTTCATATCCTGTATGATTGGTCCAAGGAATCATTCTAGCCGACTGATTTACCACATTTGCATGATTTTTAAATATTTTATTCTAAAATATAGGCAGAATCCAAGATATTTTTCCAAAAGGAAAATACCAATCTTTAAATTTTCCTGTTAGATATTTACCACTTACATGTTTGGTGTTCTCACAGAGCAACATTTCAGTCCTCTCCACCAATTTCCTAAAGGTTGGTCTCTTCAGAGGATCCGAGCTCCAGCACCATCTCATCACCTCATAGCTAGAAATGCATACAATCAGCCAATATAACTGGTCAATCCCACTCAGGTGTACACATTCATGTAATTACATTATTGATTATATAGTTATATGGTTATCAAATCCACTGACGGTCGAGACACGGAAAAACAAACTTCCATTGATGTACAGAGAAAGCGCCATTGGTGATTGATTTTTTTAAATCGAGTAGTACAAGTCTGTAATCATGCTCTCAATATAAAAGTAAGCACGGTGAACAGAAAATCCATGCATGCCATTAGCCAGCTCTTACATTCAGTCAGATGCAGAAGATGTGAGAATATTCTCAAAGAAAAAAAGATTTCATAAGAGTTATAAGCTCGTAGGCGCTTAGTTTACACTTACATTTCACTCGGAGCAAATTCCGGCTCACTCATCCTGTACCCGTCCTGTATCATCTTGTAGAACATGGAACCAACTGGAACTCCAGGATATGGGCTGTTACCTGTGGGTGATAAGGAATCATTATTTTTTTGTTCTGCTGTCACTATACACAGTATTAATATAGGAAACCTTAATGCTGGTTTAGCTGCAGGTGAAACATCAACACATCGGCAGGATTTTCTTAAAAGCCAATGAAAGTATGCAAATTTGTTTTAATTATTCGATGATACCTCTGATTAGAGCTATATTTAATGTTGTGGAATGTTATAGACAATTGTTCCCTCATCCTTACTCACTTCCTCATCCTCACTCCAGTTCATGAACTACTAATTCTGACCATCCAAAAAATCTGCAGCGCTGCATCATAAACTCATCTAGCTGCCATAATCGAACCTTGAGGTGAGTTTAAACTGACAGCACACTTCTTGAGGCGTCATATATACTAATAACAACAATCCCATAATCACTGAACAGCATCTTCAGTATGGTTTTAAAATATCTGTGAGAACTTGTTATATGATAGAAAATAGAACATTTCTTCTAAAGCATACCTAGAGAGAAGATCTCCCACAATAAGATGCCATAGGACCACACGTCACTCTCAAATGTATACACACATGAAAACAGGCTCTCAGGAGACATCCATTTGACTGGTAGGCGTGCCTATGATGCAAATATTGGTCATTGGTGATGTCATCAATAAACATTTATACGTAGAGAAAGAGAGATCTAAGTGAGTTTTTTTCCAAAGCATTTTATGAATAATCATTTTTATTGTTTCCATTAAATTAAATGTAAACCTGTAAACTAGAAAACAGGTTCCTGTAAAGAAAGAAGTCAGTGTTGGTTCTACAAAGCTATAAGGAGTGTAAATATTATTAAAAAAAAAACCCTGACTCACATTTCCCCGCAAAACATAGTTGGAGTCCCTGGTGATGTCACGAGCCAAGCCAAAGTCACAGATCTTAGCAACCCGACCCTTAGTCAGCAAAACGTTCCTGGCTGCCAGATCTCTATGGATACACTGTCCATACACAAAAAGAGTGGTGTGTGTATATATACAATATGTATAAAAAAAAAATCTCATTATCCAATCATTATTTTGAATAAAACTAAAATAGTTTTATAATAATATGCCTCAAGTTTGCACTCAAGCAGTCAACTTACATTCTTGGATGTGAGGAAGTCCATGCCCTTGGCGACTTGGTAGGAGAAGCTGAGCAGATCCTCAGTATCAATAGACAAGTCATCCTTATCATCACTCCATTCTGGGAGAGGAAAAAGGAAGGAAGGAGGGAAGAAACAAAAGAAAGATAGAAAGAAAGGATAGAAATAAGGAAATAAATGTTATTTTCTAATCTGGTATCTTATTAAATTCATACTGATGTAGTCAGATTTACCTGTTTGTTTGGATTTCTTCTCATAGGACCTCATTGGCATGTAGCCATTTTCTATTCCTTCCCTATTACACACACACACACACACACACACACACACACACACATACACACACACAAAGATAAGGGTAAACAGACTGTACAATTCATATGTACAGATTTACATATACACAGAATTATTGATCACAAAATGTATTTAACATTTTTGCTCCACAGAAAAGATATTTAAGTTTAAGATCGAATCATATGTATGAAAGGATTAAAATTTCAGCAACAATTCCCTGATATTTACATCAAGATATTTTAAAATATGATAACTTTGAATACGGCACCCTCTGTGTCACACCACCCAATTACTTAGTGAGAAAATGTATTGGAACAGGAAACAGTAAATAGTTTTTTCCCAAAGGTAGCTTCTGATCTTTATGTTAGTTTATCCTTTTCAAGCACAAATTAAGCCTTCACAGGAAAAGCCCAGAGTAGACATTTATATTATTTGTTTAAACAATAAAAAAAAATACATTTTGAATAGATAGAAATGTGCGATTAAGTTAGGATTAATCATGAGTTAACTCATGACAATCATGAAATCAATCGTAATTAAATATTTCAATCAATTCACAGTCCTAATATATATATATGTGTTTATCTGGAAATTCTCCCCATGTATAGCTTTACCTTGAACACTGGGTCTGACTTAAAAGATTTTTATAATATCCATCTCCGGTTTTTGAGCTGAAAAAAGCATCCCTCTTTCTCCTCAGAAAGTTCAACAGATCGCCATAACAGCAGTACTCAGTTATCATCAGAGTCGGACCTGCAGCAGATAGAAAGGTTTTAAAAATATTTCACAAAGATCCCACAGCATTGCAGGTAACTAAAGAACCATAATCACTGCTGATGCCATGTTTATAGATGTTTTTAAAAAATATCAACCAAAATGGATATCAAATCTAAAGCATGTCTGTCTGTTCACTGGACAGGAGCCACAAAAAATTCCACTAAAAATCCAAAAATCTAGCTTAAGGCACTTATTAATAGCACATTAGCCAGATTTCACTTTACTAAATACACGAGTTGTTAATTTGACATCTGAGAGTGATTAACATGGTTTATACAGTATTTATACAGTGTGTGTCTTTCAATAAGCTGCTGTATGGCAAGGAGTGAGATACTCTTGTCATACTTTTCATTTTAGAAGCAGAATTTGACCAAAAACAAGCTCTCTCTTTTTTTGTTGGCTTTTATTGACATCAGATTCCAAAAAAACTGACTTTGAACTCTGTTTGAACTTTGAACGCATTAACCTCTTACCTCCTACAGTGCAGGCGCCTAGCAGATTGACAATATTCATGTGGTTGCCAAGGTAACTGAGAACCTTTAGCTCCGACATTAGAGCTTCCTTTTCAGTGGAGTGAGCACTCGCTGAACACACACACACACACACACACACACACACACACACACACACAAAGAAACAAGGAGAAATCAGTAAAAAGACATTGGGTGGGGATAATCAAATCAGTGGAAAGGGCTCTTGGAATGAAAAATAGTCTCTCACACACACACACACACACACACACACACACACACATACAATGATACATACGCTTGAGCATCTTTACAGCCACTGTTGTGACTGCGTCAGGTGAGCTAAGACCATACGCTGTTGCTGCCACCACTTTTCCAAATGCACCAGCCCCAAGAACTTTACCTGTGCATGCATACACACACACATACACACACACACATTTTGACTTAAAAAAATCCTCACAAAGCAACTGTTTCCATGCGACTCAAGATGCATTTGCCCACACAGAGAGACAGGTGGTGAGGTAAAAAAAAAAAGAAATCCGTTACCGAAGCGTAGCCTCTCTCTTGGAAATTCCCACTTGGGGTCATAAGGAAGCTGGGTGGGGTCAACATAGGTATAGTTGTTACCGTGGATACTCTCAATCACCTTCCAGTGGATCTCATACTTGGGTTTCTGCATTTCAATCAAAGAGCAGGCAGGAAGGAGAATCACGGTCAGGGAATTGAATTGGTGTGGTGCACAATTGGATTTTCATCCGAATCAAATCTGATTTTTGGCGCTAAACATTGTGTGCACTTAAAATATCAGCTTTAATTATAAAGTGTTTTATATGTAGTGTGTAGGAGACGTGATGCTTCCGTGAAGCTTCGGTTTCATATTTCATCATCAACATATCTTTTACACGTCCCAGCACAGATTTAGAGCAATTTAATGTAAAGCAAATCCCTGGATTATTTTTGGATCTATATCTATAAAAAATCTGTCTCTATAAAATATTTATGTGGATATAAAGCCATTTTAAAATAAAATAAAAACGAATTGCACGTGTCTGTGTGCTTGGCATTGAATTTATTTTTCCTTTTTTTAATGTAGTGAAATGTCTAAAAGGATGATTATTATTATTTAACATCTGTACCTGCATGTACTTGTAGAGAAGTATGATTAGAAACAACATGAGCACTACAGAAGCTGTTACGACTCCAGTCAGTACAGGGGTGAAGAGTTTATGAGGAACTGTGCGCTCTGCATGCAGAAACACAAACACATAACATTTACAAACAGCAATATCAAAACCGGATGAATCAGTAGCCAGGGATCTACACATCACATGGTCTGTCAAGAAAAATATACATTGGTGTTAGCATTTGGCAACACCAAGTTGCCAAATGCTAAGAATAGATGTAAAAACTATCTGCCCTCTTCCACATACATAAGCTCTGAGATGTGGTTGATTGGGTAGTTTCACTGTGACTGTGAGAGTATACATCCATTTTAAGTCTCCCTTGGTAGCCAGCCATGGATGTTTGACATGAGACATTATGCCGTTCTAGCGTAACTTGACATACATTGTTATTACATTATATTAGCTTCCGATTATTAGCCTATGAAATTAGGTGCCTGTGCAACCCTTCAGCACATTAGAGCTTTTAGTCGGTCTAGCTAATAAATGTATTATCGTCCGGCCATGTACAGGATGCACAGTGTCACACATGTTTGTGTGTATCTCTGAGACGAGTTTAGAGTGGTTGTGAATCCGTACTGTGCATACGCTGCACAAAATAATCCCTGCAAATCTGTTGAGTGCTATATGCGTGTCTGAGAAGTAAAGAAGGGATTAGCATGAACTGAGTGCTCACTTGGATGTTAATAAGTTTCATCTTTCTCTCATTGCTGTAATGCGTAGGTGTGTGTGGTGTGTGTGAGACCTGTAAAGCTCACCGCTGATGCTGAAGAGTGTGTATGCCTGTTCTCCCTGTGTAGTTGCCACACATTCCAGGGTGTGGTACTTTCCCTTAGTGATGTTGAGGCGGCTCTCGACCTCAGTGCGGCCAAATTGTGACAATGACATCGTCACTATTGCTGTGTCCTCGTCCTCCTGAGTGGCGTTCATTAGCTGAGAGCATCTGAGAGAAGAGAATTGACATTCCTACATTTGACTTAGTGATATAATTACCATTCCTAAGTCACACATACAGCAAGGATTTGCATTGTTTGAAATTCCTGGCGATAATGGGAAACACATATCAATACTGTACTGTTTTGCTGTTCTGTTATTGTCTACTAATATTAAATATTAGTATAGAATAGAATAAAGTCTGTCAACTTAATACAACCAAATGTTAAAATGTCCTTGAGCCATTAGCATTTGTGCTAGTCAATAAAAAAAATCACTTGGTGTGAAACAATAATTTCTATAAAGAGTTATTTTATATGAAGTCAAATAATCACATTTGAACTGTACCGTGTGTGTCGTGGTTCACAGTAGTACCAGAATATCTTCGGTGCAGGGTATCCAGATGCAACACATTTCACCTGTCCATCAATCGGCCCCTCCTGAGAAACAATCATCGGCTTGCCTGATCAGGAAAGAGAAGAGGAGACTCATTAGCAGTTAAAATACTGTAAACATTTGCACTGCTTTACATAACAATGTGTGACCCATGTGTCAAAACCAAAAAAAAAACAGCAGGATAAAAAACTAATGGCAACAGAAGATATTTAAACCATTTTTCCCCTTTAACTTACAATTGACATGGACGAAGAATGACTTATTGACGGACGTATAATTATGGCTAGCTGAGAAAGTGTAGATGCCGCCTTCGGAGCCATGAACACGGACCAACTTCAGCTCACTGATGTACCTACAAATATATTAATAACAATATTAGAATGACCAAAATTAAAGACACTTAAACTTTGGACATTCTGACATCAGGAATGAGTTACAAAGGCATCTTAGTTACTCGGGATTCTTAACCTTAACTCGTGTGTTTATGTACACGTATCAGGCATGACTTTATGTCCTTATAACATTTTAATATGTTTTACCCTGATTATCTCCATCATATATTTGGCAGCCAGTGAACATTTTGCCCTCAAAGTTGACATGTTTAAAGCAGGAAAAATGGGCGAGTGTAAGGATTTGATCGAGTTTGACAAATTGTGAAGTCTAGACGTCTGGGTCAGAGCATCTCTTGTGGGATGTTCCTGGTCTGCAGTGGTCAGTATCTATCAAAAGTGTTCCAGAAATGAACAGCGGTGAACCGGCGACAGGGTCATGGGCAACCGAGTCTCATTGATGCATGTAGGGAGCGAAGGCTGGTCCGTATGGTCTGATCCAACAGATGAGCAACTGTGGCTGTACTGTACTGTTTTGACTGTAAAAGGGGATCAACACAATATTAAGCAGGTGGTCATAGTTATGCCTGATTGGTGGCCATGACTGTATGCCTGGTCAGTGTATGTATTAATTTATTTATCATGTGCTTTTTATAGATAACACTCAGTCATCTTACCTTCAAAACCTGCACCAAATCAAATCAAAACATTCAAATAATTTTGAATTGTGATAAAATAGCGTATACCCATATTCACCTCATTACATGTTGTGAACATATTTACGTGTCGCACATAACAAAAAAATGCATGCGAATAATAGGATGCTCAGGATCAAGTGCTATCATGTAATTGAATATTAAGGGTTGCTGAATTAAAGAAGTTGTAATTGAAGGGATCATTACATTTGGGACAATTTAATATATTTAATATATTTGCAACCTCTTGAGTATAACTAACCTTTGGACTCATTCTAATTCGCTAACTTTAAAATGCGCCTCACTATGAACACAATTTAACCATAGAAAGAGGGTTAAAATGAAAAAATAATAATTTTGAGATGAAGAGAAGAAAACGAGAACACACTATCTGCCCTCTTCCTCATACAAGAGCTCCTACATGTGGCTGATTGGCTAGTTTCACTAGCAATGAAATGTGAGAGAGTATACATTACTTTTCCCCCTCCCCTGGTAGCCAGCTATGGATGTTTCTTGATTCAAAACTCGTGAAAATATGGCGTACACTTTTAACTAGCATAACTCGAATTTAGATGATATTAGTTACATTTTAAAGTGTTAAAGTGTTTATCTGTCAATATTCCACATAAGCACAAGATACAGTGAATTCATACATAAATAAATATACATAAATAAATCCCTCATTGTGAACACGATAAAGCCATAGAAAAAAAGTGTTAAATAAAATGCTATATATATATATATATATATATATATATATATATATATATATATATATATATATATATATACGTGCTTACCTGTATTGCTGATTGTGCAGTGTGATGACGTGCTCAGAAGTGTTTTTGAGCTGCTGGTTGTTATACGTCCAGTACGCAGCACTTGGCTTGGGGTATGAGATCATCTCGATTTGCAGCGTCAGACTCTCTCCCTCTCGCACATCCACAACCCTGTTCTCTCCTTCAGTTACATTAATGAAGCCACGATCTGTAAAATACCAACGTTTACCGTCCGTGCCATTAAAAGGTCTCCCATAGACAGAGCCAGTCAGCTTGTGTGTAACATTAGCAACTACGCTGCACTGATACACATGCGCACTTAGGCTACTGTTACTAACCATAAACATCAAGACGGATGGTAGAACTGGAGACACCCTTCTCGTTCTGCGCTTGGCAGCGGTATTTCCCAGAGTCACTCGGCACTGCAGAGCTAATCCAGAGTGTAGAGGAGCGCTTGTAACCCCAGGATCCAGGCAGGATGTGAGAAGCATGAGACTCGATTGCATTCTGAGAATCACATCAGGAGGTTAAAATTAAAAGCACAGCAGAATTTGATCCTTTACAAATGACTTGTTTAACAAATGTAATATATGCAAGATTTCTACTATCATCAGATCTTTTCAATTCATTTCAATTCAATTCCATTCATTTCTGTTTGTAGAGCACTTTTAATAATAGTTATTGTCTTAAAGCAGCTTTACAGAGACAAAGTGGTTATACAGATGTATAAAAGAATGTAGAAATGTAGTACCTATAAGTTTGTTCTTTATAATTTTATCGCTAATGAGTGAGCCAGTGGCGAGTGGGGCAAGGAAAAACTCCCTGAGATGGCATCCTGAGAGGAATCCATCCTCATCTGTGTAGCACCGAATGTCCATTCATTGTAATTCCATCATTGTTGAGATGCGCTTTAATTGGAATTTTGGCCTGTTTGCACTTCCAGCTTCAGTTTCCAGTTTCCAACATTACCCACAATGTCAACTGACTAGCTGCTGATAGTGGTGCTAATTGGATTTATCACTTCCTTCATTCCTACCTTAAGAGAGCGATGCAGCAGCACTTTAGTCCTTCAGTAGCGCTTTCACCAGTTCTTCCAGATTTCAGTGCCACCATTAACATCATCATTGTATTATCATCTTATACACTGCTAACTAGCCAAGTCAAGTCTAAGTGCTGTACTTCAGTTCAGGAATTTGTAGTGTGTGTGTGTGTGTGTGTGTGTGTGTGTGTGTGCATATACATACATATATATACATGTATGTATATGCACCAAAATGTGTTTTCTCGTTATTATGACTTTAAATGACAATGTATGAGAAAAGCTCTCGCTCTTTTGACTGTATGCTTTAGGATAAACCTACTTTGACATCAATACTAATGTGTTTCAGGATAGATTTCTCCTTTAATGTGGATGTAATATGTGCAGGAATCTCACCGCTCCTGAAGGGAAGCTCCACATCAAATGGAAGTCATGGTTGATGTTAGAGGTGCTGCAGATGAGCTCGAGAGCTTCGCCCTTCATCAATATCACACTTTCCGATCTGGATAGACTTATTACTGGAACAAAGTGTGGAACTACACATCCAAAAAAACAAACAAACACACGATGCAATATAACACCTGGCAGAACAATGTCATGTTTTATTTTATTTTATTTTATTTTATTTTATTTTATTTTATTTTATTTTATTTATTTATTTATTTATTTATTTATTTATTTATTTATTTATTTAATTTTATTTATTGTATTTTATTTTATAAATTTGTTTATTTGGACTTTTTTTGGACATATCAAACTTTATTGCATCTATCAATCTATCAAAGGGATTATGTCAACTTATTTGTCTCCTATATATATTTTAAATATTTGGCCATTATTTAAATTTTCTGGCATGTGTAAAATGTAAAATCTGCATCAAAAACAAGTTTTAAAATCTCTCATTTCCTCTGTCTATAAGCATGTCTACAGACCTAGTCGCACATTCACGTTGTACTGGCTTGACTTCACCATCGTCCCACCCATGACACCAGTGCAAACGTAGCATCCCTCAAATGCCTTGGAGATGTTATGGATGACGATGCCTTTCTGCGGGTCAGCTGTGAAGGAAAGGCCAGCTGGCACGGCAGTGCCGCTGCAGGTCAGAGGAGACAAATGGGTTACAGCTGGATCTGTCACTAAGCACGGCAAAGTGCAGTCCTCACCCTCTTTCGCGAGCAAGCCGCTCATCATGGAGCGCACAAACGCATTCTCCATATCTGTTCGGGAGAGAGAGTGAGAGAGTTATTACAGTAATGAGATAGTATTTATAAAATATTTAGACTGATGTACAGATCTATAAAGCTACACAACTAAAGCACACTCCTCAACAAAAAAAAAATAACCTCTTTTTTATTTTACAGGACAAATTCTCAAGCCTTGAACACAAGCCAAAGTGCTGGAGACAGAATTCTCTGGAGCTGTCCCTGACTAAGCATTCTGTAATAGATTAGCCAAATGTAGTATATAGTCTAAAGTAAAGAAAGCTTAATGTTAAAATTAGGGCTGTCAAAATTAACGTGTCAATAACAAGTTAACGCAAATTCATTTTAACTACACAAATTTTTTTAACGCACAATTAATGCACAACGAATTTCTGTATGACCATTTTTATAACAAATATTAATAAATATGTAGAGTCCAAATTTAAACCTGCAAATCAACACACATTTATTCAAAACGTCCTTTCTTTACTCAGATATAAAAAAAAAAAACAGAGAAAAATGATTTCAAATCATTTGCTTTACTGATGCACTAAGTTTCAAATCATGCACCAAAATCCACCATGATGCACACATCCGTCAATTAAAACCGTCCGTGTGGAAACATAGCAAAAGTTTTGTTTGGTGCCTTGATAATTTACGTCATTTAAAACACCTTAATTACTTTAAAAACATTTACAAGAATATTTTGTCTTTATGCTCTATGTTATGAATAAGACATATAGGTTTAAGAGAGGCAGATGTAGAGGACTGGGTAGTATGAAGATGGATGATCCGCTGTGGCGACCCCTAACGGGAGCAGCGGCAAGAGTAGAAGATAAAGCTCTATGTTGAGTTTGGTTTCACTAATAATAAATATACATTTGCAAAAAGCATAAATATTTGTCCATGCCCATGTTCATTAGAGTATTAAAAACTTGATAATATAATTTAAGGTACATTTAGAACAGATAAAATTCGGCGATTAAGTTGCGATTAATCACAAGTTAACTCATGACAATCATGTGATTAATCGCGATTAAATGTTTGAATCGAACGACAGCCATAATTAAAACATTTCCAAATATATTTTTACATAAATTGGTCTAATCTTACTTGCTAAATTAATGTGCATTTATTTTTTTACGTAATTCAGTAAGACTGAAGTCCTACATGGATTGCGTCTGTTTTACATATGGAGGTTGTGTAATCATTAGTAGAGTATTACTGATATTTTTGTCTCAGAATGGATATTTGTGTGTGTGAAGGCAATGTGTTTATCAACAATCCAATCCCAATTCTGTGGTTAAATGAGAGAGCCAGATTGGTTCAAACTGACTGGAATGCTACAAAAACTCATGGACTCACTTCACTGTGGTGCACAGTAATGAAGTAAATGTAATTAGTTACTGTACCTCAGTAGCTTTTTTGAGTATCTGTACTTTACTGAAGTATTTCCATTTGTGAAGACTTTTACTTTAACTTCACTACATTTCAAAAACAAATATCGTACTTTTTTACTCAACTAAATTTTGAGAAATCAGTCGTTCCTTTTTATTTATGAGCGGATAAAAACTTAACTGCTCAATCACCCAGCAATCCACCAATCAGGGCCGAGCACGTGCTCTGTTTTGAACTTGATTTGATTGGCGCTTGGTGTATTTACTTATCACCAACATTCAGTTCAGTAGCAGTTTAACATCAAGCAGAACATTTAAAGTTTAAAGGGACACTTTGACTTTTACTGGAGTCATATTTTACGGTGTATCTCTTTGATGATGTTCTGTGGTGCAACGCCCTATTATGCAAATCTATCATTTTGATAATCTATTTCTCTATAGAAATACGTGTGTCCAAGCAGGAACCATTTTGCAAACACACTAAATCAAACAGACCGTAGTAAAGTAAGCTACAGCCATACTAAGGTATGGTTTTAACCTTTAGTCAAATATTCCTGAAAAGTTTTATTCAGCTCTTAATCCCAGAACCGGCTGGAAGGAACAGAGCAGTAGTACCAGGTCTCTAATAATACAAATACATGCACACCTTTCACATAAATGTAGATGGAGCTCTTTTCTCTGGTCTGAGTGTTCTCGCAGGTATAGCGGCCCATGTGTTGGGGCTGGATGGAAGCGAGGTTGATAACAGTGGCTCCATCTACCACTTGTTCTCCTTCGATCCTCCTGCCCTTATCACGGTGCCACCGTAGTCTCCCAGGATCGAATCTTGTGTTGTCTTCACAATGTAGCTCTAGTTGTCCACCCTTTAGAATGACCAGGTGAGGACCATTAGGAGTGATGACTGGCTTGGATGAGCCTAGACGAGAGAACACATTATGCAAGTTATTGCTTTCTGTTAAAAGTGCAAATAGCAGTGCATATAGCAGGAAAAAGCCTTGTAAAAAACCATCGTCCCAGCTGTGGCACCTTCATGTTCCTTTAATGAATTAATCACGTTTGAGTTCGTCCTTATCATATGTACTGAGGGGTAGTTATAAGCTGTTATTACTAGCTATTACTAAACATATACAGATAAATTAAAATCATTAACAACATGGCTCAGAATGTAGTTCAGGCTGCATAGATTCATAGTAAGTACATATAATGGAACAATAATATGTTAGCCTTTCTTTAATAGAAGTTTACATGGTGACTTAAATGACAGGATGAAGGAGAAATCTTTACAGAAAATGGCTTCAGTATAAAAAAGAAAGCCTGTATTTTTCTATCTAGTTTGTCTTTTGGGAAGAAATAAACTGCAACTCTTTCTCGCTCTTTTTGGCTTTCTGGCAAACACGAAAATTGTAATTGTGTCCTCTACATCTGCCTCTTTCAACCCAACTACCTGCATGAATTCCCTCACCACATCTATAAACCTCCTCCTTGGTCTTCCTCTTTTCCTCTGTAGTATAAAAAAATATTAAGCAAATACTTATTGACCTGTAACAGCATGTTTTAATCCTTATCCAGAACTGTGTTTTGATTGTGCTTTCATTTCAAGAGTCAAGAGGCTTTTATTGTAATTTCTACTATACACAGTGTCAAGTCAAGTTTATTTCTATTGCGCTTTTCACAATAGACATTGTCTCAAAGCAGCTTTACAGAAATTAACAGTGAAGGTGAACGATGTGTATTTATCCCTGATGAGCAGCCATGGTGACTGTGGCAAGGAAAAACTTCCTTGGATGTTATGAGGAAGAAACCTTGAGAGGAACCAGACTCAAAAGAGGAACCCATCCTAATTTGGGTGATTATAGTGGTAAACAGTGGTACACAGTACACAGTAAAAATGAGACAACGTTCCTCCAGAACCCTGGTGCTGCACTAAACAACATAGAGCTACAACACAACACAAAGCTACATAAAGTGAGAGCAAACAGTACAGACAAAAAACAGTACAGACAGACAACACAAGACAGTGCAAGACAATACACATAACACAAGATCTATCTGCTGAGCAGAAAACCTACTGTATCATTTATAGCATTTATAGCATTATAGCATTGCTATAACTCTGCACATTTTAAACATTATTAACCAGCCTTAAGAATGACTTGAAATGTAAAAGCCTTCAGCAGAACTTTTATCTTTGTCCATTTTTGATTGAATAACAACCGTAACCTTTAACTTAAGCCAAAGTCCAATTTCTCGCCCACTAAGCGACCACCTCTCCTAATAACACAAACCTCTGACTTTTGGCAAATAAATAACTGTGAAGACATCTATAGCATCATTTCTTTCATGACTGCATAGATTTGTTGCTTTCACACATTAAAACAAATGGAAACAATACAAACTTTAGATGGATGGATGGATGGATGGATGGATGGATGGATGGATGGATAGATAGATAGATAGATAGATAGATAGATAGATAGATAGATAGATAGATAGATAGATAGATAGATAGATAGATAGATTTCTTCATGTCATATGTGTCAGGAAATTCAATAATATTCATAGCAAGGAAGCCTCAAACAAACTGGAAATTCAAAAAGCTGCACTAATACATCTGAAATCACACTTATAATTATATAAACATATACCAATAAATGCCATATTACAAGCAATGTTTAGGGAGTTATGTTATAAGGGTTTCCCCAGACCAGAACCTGTTGCTGCCTAATGTAATCTTAGAAATCTGCAGTTATGCAAATGTAGAAATGTGAAGAGGCTTGGAGAACTGGCTGAATTACAACTAAGTAAGCAAGTTCCAACGTCTTCCCTAACAAACCTGCTGACAGTTCAGCACATATGTAGCCCCCAAACAACCCCTATTCCTTACTTACCACAACTATTAAATATTATATAACCCCTTGTTTTCCATTGTTCCTGCTGAGGGAACACAGGAATCCTCCCGTTTCGTGTTGCTTCATTTAATACTCCACGTCTCTAATTACAAGCTCTTTAATTATTAAAGAAAATAAAGAAGAAGAAACGGACAGAAACACACTCAGGGCTAAGCGTCTTATGTGCCATATGCCATATGTGTAATAATTTACTTTGGAAGGCTTCAATTACCCTGATTGATATAAATAACCCTTTTAATATCAGCATTAACTTTAATGATCATGAGACATGATATGTGGATTTTCTTGACATATATATATATATATATATATATATATATATATATATATATATATATATATATATATATATATATGAGAGAGAATGAAATTAAACATTCAATTACAAATTTTCAAATGCATGATTTTATATATGTATGTATATATATATATATATATATATATATATATATATATATATATATATATAAATTCTTTTCTTTAAAATTCTTTACAATGTAAAATACAATCAGCTCATTATATATATATATATATATATATATATATATATATATATATATATATATATATAAAATGAGCTGATTGTATTTTACATTTTAAAGAATTTTAAAGAAAAGGTAAACAACTAGTTGAAATAGTTTTAAAACAGACAGAGTCTAATAAAAAAGGACCCCTTACCTGTCGGAAAGGTGAATAAAAGTGTGACTGTGAACAGAATCCACGCGCGTGCCATCTTATTTGGATCCCATGCACGGTGAGTGAAACCGCTCGCGCGCTCCGGTGCGTGTTAAGCGGTAGTGATGCGTGTGTGTGTGTGTGCGTGTGTGTGTGTGTGAGGGGGTAATAATCAATCCGAGGCGTATAGGGAGTGTATGAGGCGTGTTTGTTTTGGACAGCTGGTTAGTCGGAGAGCTCACACCGTGCACGGGCACTGTGCCTGCACTTCCCGGAAATGAGGGCTGAGCGCTCGTGCTGGACAAAAACTGTTCCCATTAGCCTAAGTGTCCGGTATTGGCTTGACCTTGCGCCACTATCCGCATCATAAGTCACAGGGTGTGTGTCTCGTCTTTGCTTAAAGAACCGCCTTGTCTTCTTAATCACGCAGGACGAAAAAAAAGTTAATATCTCAGGTCATCAGTGATGACGTCTGTCTGCTGCGTCAATATCGTCTGTAGGGGAGAGTGTGTGTGTGTGTGTGTGTGTGTGTGTGTGTGTGTGTGTGTGTGTGAGAGGATGCTGATACATGAATGGTGTCCATTTCTTTTGTTTGTTATTCTTTGAAAATCTGATCCATGTGGTATACCTTGGTTGGGTTTGATTTGAGACACTGACCACATGTCTATAGACACCTCACACAGAGTGTCCAAGTTATAAATAATAATTTTATTAAGGAGACATGGGGTAAAAATCCTCACCCACATCCCTCTGTCTGTCCATAGCCCAAGTAGGATCTACCACAAACGAAGCGACCTGTACACCTGCACCTGCACACCATCAAATGAGCCAATCATGGGGCAGAAGCACAAGGTATAAACCTATGCAGATATAGGAGAAGAGCTGTAGTTAATGTAATGTTATATCAAACACCTAACTAAAGAAAGAAAGAAAGAAAGAAAGAAAGAAAGTGTGGTTTTGGTGACCTTTACTTAATTGTGGTGTGGTTGGTGGCACCAGATGGGCTGATGGTGAATATTTTAGAAGATGCTGATCGTTTTTGTTCACCAACAGTCTCTAGAGTTAAAGACGGTGCAAACATAAGTTGTAAGTGGAAACGCCTTACTGATAATAGAGGACGGAAGGAAATGGACCGATTGGTATAAGCCACCAATCAGGTTATAGTATAGTATAGTCAAGCTTGTAATTAAATTATTACTCTTTAAAATCATTGTGAGCAGAAAGCCATCTCAGAACACACAAAAAGCATTCAATCTTGAGCTACAAGGGCTACAAGTGTAGCTGGCCACATAGGTGCCCACTTGATTTCATCAAAGGCACAACTGGACAGGTAAAGATAAAACCTGATGTGATTGTAGCCGATCCATCTGAAGGTTTGACATGTTCTGAATCCTAGAGGCGTTTCCGCCATGAATAATCATCATCATTGTCACCATCATCATCTCTTACTGGGGTGGCCATAGGAGTGGCGATGTACCACACTAGGGTGCCACTGGCCACTCCTTATCTACCTGTACCTCATTAAAACTTAATGATTAATTTGGAAGCAAACAACCCATTTTCTGAAGTATGCACAATTGTCTGTTGGTCTGTTGTCTGACTTTAGCCCTTGTGTGAATCAGAATCAGGTTTTTTGGCCAAGTGTGTGGACACACACAAGGAATTTGCTTCCAGCTGTTAGTGACTCTCAAAGTACAGACATAAATAAAACTATACATTCAGCTTGGACTATACGAGACAAAACAGACAAGACAATACAGACTATACAAGACAATAAAAGACAATGTGAGACAGTATAGACTAGATAGTGTGAGTATTAAATAGGGATACAGATTATATGACAGATCAGTGATGTACATAAAGTGTTCATTTATAACTTTGTACAACATGCAGCAGCCATAGTGTGTGTAACATATACGGATAATGTGATGACTGACAGTTCTCATAGTGCAGTACTGCCAGAAGGGAGGAGCTGAAAGATGTTGTGTCCAGGGTGCAAAAGGTGAGTCGTGATTTTTCCTGCCTGGTTTCTGGATCTTGTATGGTACAGGTCCTAGAGAGTGGGCAGGGGAGCGATGATTTTAATTTTAATTTTATTATAAATCCATATGTCTTCAAACATATGCATGAGAGAGTGAGAAAGAGAGAGAGAGAGAGAGAGAGAGAGAGAGAGAGAGAGAGGAAAACAAAAGAAAGGTGAAGATGCTGACTCACTGCCTGACTCTCTCAGCGTGAGTCACTCTGATCTCTATGGGCATATGATCACTTCTCCTTCCCCCTCCTTTCCCCAGAAAACACTATCCACTATTGCAACAACTATATCATTTCACATTAATCTGCCTACTGACCACTGAGCCTGGGCATGAGTAAGAAAGATAAATGTGTAAATTGATCTTGAGTGTTAGAAAGGGGCTATACAAATGGAATAATTATTACGTGATTATTGCAGATAGATAGATAGATAGATAGATAGATAGATAGATAGATAGATAGATAGATAGATAGATAGATAGATAGATAGATAGATAGATAGATAGATAGATAGATAGACACAAAGACAGACCATAATTTCACTTTCACAACTCTATTTACATTGGAAAGAAATGGACAAGGGTAGATATCTGAGTGACTTTGAATAAATCCTAATCTTGTCTGAAATTTTTTTTTCCAGACAACGTTTTTCCAAAACAGGCAGGTCTGCTCTTGTTATTCAGTGGTTCGTACCTACCAAAAAGATGTGAGGAAGGCAAAGTGTTCTGGGAAATGTCCTTCTGGCAAACATTGGATCCTGGCATTTATGCATTCATGTGGCTGTTACTTTGACATATAGTACAAATTTGACAGTCCCAATGTCTTACGATACTTAATAAGGAAAAACATTGTTGCAGACCCAGTGCACCCCTTCATAAACAATGTTTCCTAGTGGCAGTGGCAGGATAATCCACGCTTAGAATTTCTTTGAGGAACATGACACAGAACGAGAACATAACAGCACTTCTTCAAGGTGTTAATTTGGACTCCAAATTCCTCAGCTTTCAACTCTGATGGAGCAACTGTAGGACATGCTGGAGAAACAAGTGTGATCTATCTTGGCCCTTAAATGAATTCGATTTGCTGCTAATGTCTAGGTGCCAGACCCCAATCACACACCAGCTGGTTTGGTGATACAAGTAGGAACTACATAATATTAAGCAGGTGTTTGTAATTTTACAGCTGATCGGTTTATAGATTCACCAATAATCAGTTGAAAAAGCAATTAAATGCGTCAATTGCTGTAAACAAATAAATGAAAAATGCAGTCCATTAATTACAGCAATTATCTAGAGTCATGAGGCTTTCCAGATCCAGATCATTCTCATTACTCTAAAATTAAGTCTGTAGTCTGAGGGAAAGACAGCAAAGTGAAGACATACTTTACTTTTTATAACCTTTTTATACTATTTTCCCTCATTTCATTTTACTCTGAGTGCCAGCACTGCCCAGTTTTATTCATTTCTACCTTCACTGTGTATTTCTTGAGAAATATGACTATGTGAAGCTTCTACTCTTCATTCAGGAAAGCTTTTCACGTCTCTTCATCATCCCTTCTTTCACCTTCATGTCTACGGCCTAAAGCAATGCTTAAATAGAGACGCCATTGTTGAGAGCTGGTGTAATGGAGGATAATGGTAACCTAATGAAGTTTGCCCTGTTGGGTTTTTGCTGACTGTGCAGAAGACCCCAGTCTACCAAAATCCAAAGTCCATTGGACCCTACATCCCATTACAACATAATCAGGGTAGAGGACGGTGTCTCCCATAGTGGTTTTTAAGTGTTTATATGTCTTCGAACTGAGAGAGCATTTGGTTTTGTGGTCCACTTTCGCTTGTCCTGTTGTTTCCACAGATGTTGTGAACTTGTTTGACCTGCATTGTACAAGAACAAAGTTACTTCTGTATCTTTATAGACATATAACATTTTGTCTACCAATACCATTTTCCCATTTTGTTACAAAAAGATGTTATCTCGTCATGATACACAAGGTAATAGGAAAAAACAAATTTTTTATTGGCTTTGAAACACTGGAAATAAAAAGAGAATGTAATTATGCATAATAAATTAAGAATATGAAAGAGTGTTTGGTGATGAAAGACAAGAGAGACAGAAAAAAGGTGTGTTGAGAAAAAGGGACAAGAAATACATGAGTATAAAGAGAGCCATGAGAGCAATTATACTGGTTTACATTATCACCGAACCATCTAGAAGCTTTTATAACTTTTCTTATCACTGCATTAAAACACATTAAAACACATTCCAGCATGCATTAAACCTATAAACTACTGCCAAACCACAAGTCCAGTCATTTGACTTGCGCAGTTAGCTTAGCGCACGCCACTGCTGCTCTTCTGGTCAATATATCTCCACTTCACAATCAATATTATAAGACTCTGTAACCACAAAAAAAGTAGTTGAAGCTCACATACTTCAGCATTGTTGACATTTACTGGGTAATTGTTGAAGTTTGATTTTTAAGATTAGCCACAATTGGACAAACGTGCAGATAAAGGTGAAAGAAATATGAAAAGTATTACAGGATGTTGGTGTTGTGATTAGACAGAAAAATGTGACAGTAATAATGCCAGAATAAAACTCTGTAGTCAATAACAGCACATCTTGAAGTGATTTATGTCAGCTATAGCATTTCCTAATATTTGAAGAAAAACCAGTGTCATATTTTTACAATTCATTTACAACTATGTTGCAAATGTTTTTAATCTTCTTATCTTCACCATGCAGGAAAAAAAGCTCCTGTATAAGATGCTGGACTGGACCTTAGATCAACTGGACTGGAGCTCAGGAACATAAGAGTCAAACACGCTACCAGTCTAATTTACTTTAGATCTTTTATAGTTGCATTTTGGGATGATTGTAAATCGTATTCACACATGACACAAATGTATGGTTTTAGCACAACTGAACACAGTGAGGAAACAATTTATTGCAGCTAAAGTGCACAGGGTGAAATGGGACACAGGTGGCAGAAATGACACGATTAACAGACAGATCGGAAAACACTTATAGTGACGCCTAGCATCTAAAAAACACAAAATTCTGACAATATTGCAGGAATACATTTACATAAACCTTTCAGCTTGATATACAGCTAATGTTAGTGCTTCTCTTATGTAAAGAAGATCATTAAAGAAGATCAGGGTGATGTGGAGTTTATCTGCTGTACAGTTTAATTCAAGTTAAAGTTGTCATTCTTGCTTTGTTTTTGTTTTGTTTTGTTTTTTGGATTGTATAAGAACAGGAAAAACCTCATCAAGTTACCTATGAAACCCAAAAGTCACCTATCCTCAAGAGTTTCCTATGAGGGACAAAACTACCCAACCATTACAAAGTGCTGGCTCTGCAGATTCTGTGTATAAAGGGTAAATACACATCTTTCTACAAAAATATTTTCACCATATAACTGATTACCTGCATTTGTCATTTATCTAATAGCATGCTATATATGAGACATTACAAGTCCCTGTGTGAGTAGGAAGTGTTTTACACTGTGCAAGTTTTAGCTCAATAATCTGTTAAAAAACATTACAATAGTGATATTGAAATCCGTGTAAGAAATGATCATAGAGGAACCTTTAAGGATCAGTAATGAAATGTCTCCCTCTTGTGATTAAAACAACCAACAGGCTACACCTGAGAAGTATCTCATTTGCAATGTGCTGACATTATCCTGGGCGTTGAGCAGTGGTGTAAACTATTTGAGTAAATCTACTTCTTTTCTAGTCAACCACATTTATTATTGAGTAGATGCACTTTTTACTCCACTATATGTTAATTGACAATGAGCATTACCTATTATTTTTTGCATGGCAGCTTTATCTGCCGTGGCTTATTTATTCTGCAGAAGAGGCGATATTTACTTACATTTTATTCGTCCATTGATTACTAATGGTTCTTCTGCTGTGACATGATTTTGTCATTTTATTTGGAAATTAAGAATCCATTTTTTAAACCTTGATTACTACTTTGTCTTTGTTTGGACTTGTTTGATCTGTGTTTCATTCTTGGATGTTGAAGAGGTTGTTGTGTTGATGGTTAATGCGGTGTACAATTGGATTTGTATTTTAGGAAATAAAACCTCACAAATCAACTGTTTTTGGCCTTTCACTAACATGTATCTTGGTGTTGAAATACTGTTCAAATCTGATGCTTGATGACTTTTTAAGTCATATAGGAATTGTTGACTTTTAACTCATAATGGTGTTTGGCAGAACTTTATCCATAGTAACTTACAATCATCTCATTCATACAAATGAGGGTTAAGGGCCTTGCTGAAGGGCCCAGTAGTGGCAGCTTGGTGGTGCTGAGATTCGAACTAATAACCTTCTGATTAGTTTATTTTCGACCTGACGTTTCAGTGTCTGTGTTGCTAACAAGGTTTTTCTTTTTCGTTTTAGCAATTGGTTATATAAATATATGAGGTACTTCTAAATGTTTCTGGACAATTGTATTCCTAAGAAAGAACTGCAAACAATGCTGATATTCATATTTTTTTATTTGTTTGCTTGTTTATATATGTGTTTGTTTATCTTGGCTGAGGATGCATTAACTCCAAAAAAAAAGTTTGCAGAGTGCATACTGGTCCATCATTTTATACAATTCTAACACACATATATTATCAGGTTATCTTTCTTTATCTTTCTAACACAAACAGTTAACTCCTTTTTGGCTGATCCAGCATTATTTTACATTCATGCTCTATAGTAGAACAACACTAGTTCTTTAACCTCAAAAACCGTTCAGTTCATAATATGAGTTTACCTAAATGAACTAATTACATTTTGTTTCTCTTTAATTAACCATACATTATTTTTGGATTATGCACAAAAACATCCATATCAACTCTATTTAAAGACACATTTGACAAATATCAAAGATAACAATAGTCCAATTCAAGTCAGATCATTTTAAAATCAGATCATTTGAAATTTATGCTACATTTATCTTACAATCTATTGTCATAGGTCACATGTTTTACGAATGTCACTATGGTGAAGTTTCACTCTTTCCTATTAAGCCAAGACCCACTTATTGTATTCCCGATCTTTATCTTCATCATGCATTTGACGAAGATATGGTGCTAAAATTTAGAAAGCTTATGCTGTACACCTTGTTTTATTATAGGATTAGATCACAGGCCGGGTTTATGAGCTGTAAAGGATGAATAATTACAAAAGAGTGCATTGGCTTCTAAATATGTGCACCCAAGCAAAAGATCATTAAGAGGATACATTTATATGATGTAAGTGTGTGTTTTTGCAGGGTGTCATATACATAATACCGAAGTGTCTGTTTTTATATGTGGATGTGTCATGTACTAAATGTCCAAGCATCTGCAACATGATTTTATATCTAGGTGAGGACCCAACATCCACTTGAAATGCCAGTGTGTGTGGGTGGATGGTCTGTGTGTCGAAGTGTGTTATGTATGAATTATCCAGGTGCCTAATACTTGGATGTATTGTTGTATATGGATATGTTGATGGCGACCAAATGCCCCCACAAGGATAAGAATGCCTGTGTTTGTGTGTGTGTGTGTGTGTGTGTGTGTGTGTGTGTGTGTGTGTGTGTGTGTGTGTGTGTGTGTGTGTGTGGTAAAGGGCATCAAAACCCCTGGCCTGGAACAGAAGCGCAGCTAAAGTATAAGGTTTCATTCAGAGCGTGACAGAGAGCTATGTCTGACCTGACTCAGCTTCGGTTTCCTTGACTTTACCTCAGCTCTCTCGTTCAGTGTTTAATATTTCCCTGAGAAAAACATCCCAAAAGGAAGTATTATTGAACTACACTTTTTCCTGTTGCATTTTTCTCAGGACTGGATGTCTCGAATAGCAGTATTGAGGAGGAATGTGGCGGGACGGTGAGGGTGAAAGGAGCCATGCCGACACTGTGGAAGCGTATCGTGTTCTCGTTGGGCTCCATACTGAGCATCGGCTCGGTGGTGCTGCTGGTTGTTGCGCTCTCCACCGAGCGCTGGATTACTGCCACCATCCTGTGTCAAACTGGGGTTG
Source organism: Silurus meridionalis (assembly GCF_014805685.1). Classification (NCBI taxonomy): domain Eukaryota; kingdom Metazoa; phylum Chordata; class Actinopteri; order Siluriformes; family Siluridae; genus Silurus; species Silurus meridionalis. The sequence continues at coordinate 4,064,409 of NC_060911.1, read as the reverse complement.
ATTTGGTGAATGCATCGAATCCAGAGCTTGAGCAGTTCACTGGAGATATTTACTACGGACTCTTTCAAGGTGGCAAAACGAGGAGATGCGGTCTGGGAAGTCGTCGTTTTAAAATTTACAGTGAGTATAATTTATCGTTTTAGTTCATCCCCATAGCTACCAAAACACAGGCGGAGCTGGTCAAACTGGTATCCTGTCTTTGTCAGGTGGTAAAAAAGGGTAGAAAGAACTGCAATTTCTGAATCAAGGGGAAATAACATTCTCAATAAAGTTGCTACAAGCCTCCAGATGACATCTGATTTTTTTTGCATATTGATGCAAATGTTATGATTATTTGCTTTTTAAATTATGAGGACATTCAGAATAAAATACTTTTTTTTTAAAGTTGACACCCAAGGAATAAGTATGAAATCATGTGTATAGTGATGTACTGAAAGAATACACTATATTGCCAAATGCTTGTGTAGATTGTGGACAGATCATCACATATCTGTGTGTTTGTTAAACACCCAGTACCAGCTGAATTTGATCTTATTTAAGTCTTTCCAATAGATTTTGGAGCATGGCTATGAGGAGTTGTGTTTATTCAGCCACAGTATCATTAATGAGATCAGGCATTAGAGAAGTCTTGGTTGCAATCAGCATTCCAGTTTATCCCAGAGGTGTTCAGTCGGGTTGAGGTCATTCGAATCCATCCACTCCAACGTCTTCAAACCTTGTCTTTATCATGATGGAACAGGTTTGGGCCTCTTAGTTCCAGTGAAGGAAAATTGCAATGCTATAGCATACAAAATCATTGTATACAATTGTGGGCCACATACTGTATGGCTGGGATGGTCAGATGTCCATATACTTTTGGCCTTTGTGTGTATAATAGCTACTGTTTTTTTTTTTTTTTTTTATGTATGCTCTTCTCTTTTTTTCCAGTTTTCCCAAAACTAATTAGGAAAGTCAACAGTGGTCTTCATATGATCATAATCTTCTTCCTCTTCTTTGCTATTGGCTTTGCATTGGTCAGTCTGGCATTCTACATTTACAACGCCAGAAAAGTGCCTTACCAGTCCATCAAAGGACCTTTAGGTCTCTATCTCTGGAACCTCATAGCAGGTAGGTTAGTAATGACTTCCCAATAAATAATTACAGATTTTCTTTATATAGTACAGGTAAAGTCATGTGTTCCCTTATGACTAAGGGAAATTGGCTTCTTCCTCATCTTATATATGTACCCCAGTGACACAGGTCACTGATGACAAAAAGTTAAGTTTTATTCTGTTCCTAAACATTGTTGGGGTGCCAATAATTACAACACATCCTTGTATTTTTTTTTTATTGTAGAAAACATTGTATTCATCGGCTTCCCCAAACCTTATACAAACTTCCATTCTCTTTTCCTCAGCTCTGTTCTGCTCTCTTGGCTTTGCCTGTTTCATCGCAGCAGTTCGGTGTCATCGGTTAACGGAGCGCGTGGCGAACTTTCAGGAGAATCTGTTCCACCTAGTGGTTTTAGAAGAAAAACTGGGATTCTCGTTTTGGCTCTGTGTGGCCAGCTCTGTCTCACATGGAGCCAATGTTTTGGTGGTTGCTTCAAGCAGAATTCATCTGCCCAAAATACAGACCAAAAAACCAGAGGAGCCAACTGCCACAGGAGACGATTTACTGTACTGAAACAAAAATCTCCAGGACTCCAGGGAAAAAAGAGAGCAATACTGGAGTACTGAAGTCTGCAAACTAGGTGTCCTTTATATATTATAAATTGTAAACAAAAAGTGTTTCATTGTCGATATCGAAATACATGTCTAATACACACACATCTGAGCCACTACATCTTGACTGGAATCATCATAACTGAGTACAGGTAAGCATTTAACATAGCACAGCTTCTATTTCTTTTATAAAATTGGCGTGTTGGCCAGCAATCCACATCATATGCCACAGTGATATATTCCAGTGTCAGGGTTATCAATCAAAGCATATCTATAACTGTGAAAAGAATTTTGTTTGTGGGAACAAATCTCAGACAATATGCAGAGGAGTGCCAGTGATCTCATGACACACTTTTGCCTTTGCACTCAACCTGCATTAGCCCCATATTTATCCTCTTCAGAGAAATCCTCTCAGTCTGGTGACTTTATAAGTGACTAGAGGGCCATTAAACTGTCAAAATGACACATTCAGGCCCTTAGCCTGGAATTATTAATGATGGCCCAGATTCCTATTAGTGTCCTCATGGGAACAATTTAATACAATTTTAAATTGTAATTAAATATATAATAAAAATGGCTCTTGTTTAAACCTTCAAATGCATCGTTGGTGCTTTATCTCATTAGCAAGGATTTCTAAAACTGGCTTACTGCCTTGGAGAAGGTTCTCATGGTGGCTTGTTATTCTCCAGCTAGAAGCTGGTGCTGTGAAGATAATAGTCAAAAGCAATTCTTTAACATTATCATTATTCCACTGCACAAAGCATTACAAATGGAAAGGAAACAAAGCAGGCACAGATTAACGAACACGTGCCCAGAATCCCTGAGCATTAGGGGACCCTCAAAGAGCATATATTAGAAATGAATTATTACCCCATTACACTGCCACACACTACACCCTAAACAAACATAATCCACTAAATGCAAAGTAACAGAACTGAAAATCAGTAATAATAATTAAATCATAAGGTAATGATGTAAGATAAAACTAAAAATTTCATTCAAATCCAAATAAAAAACAATAGGCAAAGATTACTCAAAAGATTTATTTAATCAATCCAATTAAAATAATTTAATCAATATGACATCATAGCATTAAACATAGCATTAAACATCTCCTCAAAATGTAATCCTAAAGAAAAAGATCCAGACGGCAAAAACCACAAACGACGTATAAAATGCTGATCGTAGCACAACTACACACTGAGCATTAGGAAATGTTTAATTTAAATACAGACACAGAAGAATGAGACGCAGGTGGCAGTAATAACACTAATAACACTGTAAAATGATCTACCTCAGGGGATTAAAATGTGCTGATTCTTAATATTTCGATTAAAATAATTAGAAAACAGGTGATAACGGTGCTGGTTGGCTAAAGTTGTCGAGATATTTCCCAATAAGGATTTATAGTTCTAAATACACAGGTGAGTATATTTGCCTATGGGAGGGGGTATATGATGACCATGTTGCTTCGTAACTTCTCGACAATAAAAATGGTACTATATAAAAGTTATACATTTATCTTCACTTTGAGATTTAAGATTGTTACCTAACTGTAATTTATTGGTCTTTTATCAGAACCATGTAATTTATCATTCCTGAAGAAGACACATGCTGTCTGAGCTGGACACTGAGTTGGTGCTTGAAAAAGAGCTGTATTTTGGTGTATGATGCTCCGAATAGATGTTTAATGTCATAAGCATGAGTGTTTGGTATGAGCTGAACTGCATGGTGAGATGGGTAAAAGCTTCTTGCATATGGTTCTGCCCAGGGGTCCAGAAATGATTCCCTGAGAGGAATAAATGCTTTAGATTAATTTAGAATTAGACTTTATGATTACTACCATGATTTATTCATTATCTACAACAAAACTAGCGAGAATGTTCCTGCCAATGTATGTATACACCTCAGGTCATTTAAAATATTTACACTGTGTGAGATGTAAAAGTCAAGCGTGAAGGAAGCAGCGTTCCAGCAGATGGAGACAAAAGCCAATGGCCCCCTAATACATACTGAACAGCTCCTAATTTATATTTTACACAGCAAGTACTATGAATGAATACATATTTTTCCCATGTGCCAATTTGTACCATTTTGTCTGAAATGAGGTACTGCTGAGACAATCATGAAGAACTTGTGATATGGAATGAATGTTCAGTTGCATCCATCTTTGAGTTGCTATTGAATTCTTCAGATCTGATTGGTCAGATAGAGATGATTAGTTTGTTTAAATGGTGACCAGCAAAATCCCAGGTTTATATGAATGTACACATTCTAATGGGACAGTTTTATTTTTGGTAAAAAGATGTTTCATTAGCAGTCATGAAAGAAGCCTGTTAGAGGTAAGCTGAAACTTTTCTAGAACAGGATTGTCAGGAGGGATGATTTTGTGGTTTCTAACTGACAGGACATTTCTTTAGAATCTATATGACTACATACTATATGACGCAAAACACAACGTTAGCAAAGCATAGGCCTCATAGGTGCAAAGCTAGCCTATCCTGTGTCAGTTTGAATATTTTAGATATTTTCATTAAATTCCGTTTTCCCACTAATGTGCAAATATTTTGGAAATGTTTGGAAAAATAAATTATGGAAAAAAAAGTGATTTCAATAGTGAAATTATGTAGGCTGTCACGGACCACATGCACTGCCGCCGCGGACCACCAGGGGGCATCGCGGACCACCGGTTGAAAACCCCTGATTTAGTTGATTACTTAGTTAATTTATAAAAACTTATTATATTTAGTTAATGTATAAAAACAACATATTATATATTGTAAAAAAACAGCTTGTAAATTTTGCAGATATACAATATATATAAAATGTAATATATATGAGGTATTATAAATACAAACCAAGATGATACACAATATATATACAGATAGTATACAGATATATATATATATATATATATATATATATATATATATATATATATATATATATATATATAAAAGATTCAGAATATACAGAATGTAGCAGAACTGCATGATGATTACACAAAATAAAAACTACAGTGAAACATCAGTGTCATGACGGTTTCAGTAGGGTGAATCTTCTGGTTCTGGTCTAAATGTTCCTGTATCTCCTTCTGGATTCCAGTGTGGAGTTCATGATAATGTTGTGTTCTCTGCACAGATATTTACTGTGGTGCAGAAATGGAGTTGGATTTTAAATTGGTCTTCTGGCTTTTAAGCAAATCTGCTGTAAATGTGCAGTGTTTTGTAGTTCACATACCATGAAGTCCATCTGTGATCTGTAATGAAGTTTATATTTAATTAACCAGATATTATCATTTAAGATGTAATTGTTAATGGTGCGCATCTCAAGAGGGTTCATACTGAAGATTACTGAGGGAACCACTTTATCATAATGGACCTCAACTAAAGAATTTCCATTTATCTGTAAGTGTTCTGAAATCTTAGGCCACATTTTTGCTACAGGAACTTTTTCAAGAGTCGAACAACTTTTCCAGGAAATTTGCAGTGCATTTCCACCATAAGGTCCTTCTGCACAGCTTTTACATTTGAAATTCTGTTAAAACGTGAAACCTCTTTTATAAAGGTATACTATTATTGTCCAATGGTGTATAGAAATGTAAACTGTAATAAGTGCTAATAAAGGTTATTAGGCCAGGTCTCACACTGCACCATGCTTCCCTGTGCATGTTTTCAGTGAACATAAAGTTTAGTGGCAGGGTTGCCAGGTTTTTAATGTTTGCTACATGAAATTTAGCTAGTTTATATATTACATGTCTGCCAAGATTTTGCCATAATAATTTTATTTATTTTTTTTCTAAATGTATATTGCAAAGATTGAGTGGGAATTGTCTTTGTATTCAAAATGAATGCAATGATCTTATAATGATTTCGGCAAAGCTCAAATTATAAAGCTGATGATGTGATTTTGATTATGATAATTGATGATTATTGATTTTTTAAAAAGCTTAAAAGATCATTTATTTTACTTATTAGACAATCAAGTGACTGATCTCTTTTCCCCAAGCCTATCCCTGAATGAAGACATTCTCTGTGCAGTATGAGTACCTAAAGCTCTTTGGTAATGCATCATAAATGATCAGAGTGTCAGGATTATGTCTAAACCTGCAGGACTACGACTCTCATCAGCCCCTACATGTCACTGATCACTTGCACCTGCTTCCGCTTTATAGCTGATTGGCATTTGAATATGGCTTGTCTTCCCATTGTCATAGTTTTTTGGTTTTCTTTTGTATTTGTTATTGGTGTTTGTTTAAATAAATGTCATATCTGTAGTTGCATGTCCTTTCTTCTGATTGCATGACATAGTGGTGTCTCATAGGAGCAGAGCCATATGGCCAAAAAAAAGTACCAGAGCCATACTTCTAGAAAATGAGATTCTGAGTGTCAGTTGGAGTTTCTGTGAGACCCAGTCCTATTTCACTAATAGTCTCTGTGGTCTACAATGAGCTGACCTCAGACACATGAATAAAACATAATGTCTCTTGGTACACCTTGTTAAAGATATGTATGTATGTATGTATGTATGTATGTATGCATGTATGTATACTTCAAAAAGACAGCTATAGAGGCCCAGGACACCTAATTAAACTTTCTTAACGTGTTGTGATCAGAAGCGTAGCTATAACCTGGGTTTGGTGTCACAGCTAGCTGTATAAGCTTTTCATCATGCTTCTCCTCTCACTGTGTGAATTGATCTTTTGCGTTTTCACACTTCATTTTGAAGACCTCAGATGCTTATCAGGGTAGCTGGTAGCTCAAGGGATCTGAGACAAGCGCTGTTCACTAGTGTGGGTCTTTGTCAAGGTCATTCCACCCTTCGCAGAGCACACTATACCATATGGGCCAAGAGCAAGTCTATTCATTATTGCTTGAATGTGAAAAGGAAAAAAACAGGCTGAACTGTATTTTATTTATTTGGTGTTCTCTCATTTTCAGCTTTTGTTTTATCCTGATCAGGGTTTCAGTAGACCTTTCTGTAGACACTGGACCTCTGAAAGCAATACCTCATATAACACATCCCATCACAACACATTTCTAACACATCAGATTAATCCTCTGCAGTGATATTTACTTGTGGTTTGAAATGAATCGCTCCAATAATAGTGGGGGTTTTGAACGCCAGTGCTCTCATCGCCTAAAGTCTATTAAACCCAATTAGCACATTATCTGTCGGAGAATAACAGATATTATCTCCAAGAAGTCATGACGTGTCTTGAAATTAGACTTTAACAGTGGTGTAAAGTATTTGTGTAAATGTATTTCCTCACAGTACTTGAGTTTTTGGCTATTTTCTAATTTTCCTGAGTATTAAAGATTTGAGCAACGTTTACTCTCAAATCAAATACATTTATGATTTAATAGATCTTTTTTAATTGTCAGTGAGCATTACAAATTACATTTTGCATGGCAGCTTTATCTGCCGTTGTCTAATTTATTCTGCACAAGAGGCGATTTTTACTTAAATTATATTCGCCCTTATATTACTAAAAGTTCTTTTACTTTGTGACATGATACTGTCATTTTATTTGTTAATGAAAAAGACCTTATAATTAAAGATCGCTTTGTCTTTTTTGAGCTGTGTTTCTTCTGGCATGTTGAAGAGGTTGTTGTGTTGATGGTTAATGCAGTGTTCAGGTTTGTATTTAAAAAAAACCTCACAAATAAACTGGTTTTGGCTTTTCACTAACATGTGTCATGGTGTTGAAGACTAGTGCGTCTTTGAACCTACAGTCAATACGAGTCAAATACTCGAGTACTGTTCAAATCAGATGCTACAGCAGGGAATCTATCATTTTACTTCAGCATGATCTACACTGTGGATACAAATAATTCTGTATTTGAAAAATATTTAGTATGCTTTTATTGCTAAATATGTAATTTTCATATATTGGAAAAATCCTGTGAGATAATGTTTATATAGCTTTTTTGGAGGGAGTCTGTATGGAGAAGTAAGAATTAAGTCAAAAATGCTTCCTTATAAAAAAAAATAAAAATAAAAAACCCTGCTTTTTTACACCACCCTGTTGTTGACTATTTTTTACTTAATTCTGCAACACTGCATCCTTGGCACAGATGCCCACATGACCCTGCAGATGCCCAGATGGTTAAAAAAGCAATGACAAATAAATCATGTCAGTGTAATAGCATTGTATCTAGCAGCCCTACAGAATGCAGATCCTCTTCAGCTGCTCTGTCTGGCCATTTGATCAGTTCGATCTGTCTGGTCCATCTCAGGGCCCTGTAAGCAGGATTTGCTTTGTAAATGGGTATAAGTGCGTATATGTGTATGTGTGTGTGTGTGTGTGTGTGTGTGTGTGTGTGTGTGTGTGTGTGTGCAGTCTTAGTTACAGTTCAGCTTGATCTCATCAGATGGGTGAGATTGGACTCCAGATCCCTGCTGTATGTACGTCCAGTGTCCAGGTTTTCTTCCAGCTGCAGAAGCTGAATGGGCGCTGCAGACACACACACACACACACACACACACACACACACAGGAGCTGGTGTGGAGGAGAACAGAAATACAGGTTACTTGCGAGGTAACCTTGCTACATGCCAGCACTAGAGGTAATGCTTACTTTACTTATAATGATGATTATTTGTCTTGTATATATTGTCAATTAGTCCTGTATAAACCTGCATTGCTTCTCTGTATGTCATTGTGAGGGATTGCTCTACAGCTGTCCTGCATTGCACAAACCTGTGTGTGTGTGTGTGTGTGTGTGTGTGTGTGTGTGTGTGTGTGTGTGTGTGTGTGTGTGTGTGACAAATAGATGCAGCAAAGAATTAACCAAGCCACATCAGTAGGTTGTTGAAGGAACAGACACACTCTATATTCAATAACATTTATTTATTTTACTGATTAATCCTTATTTCTCACTCATCACTATCTAATGGATATTTCTTCTCGCCGTTGTCTCATCACCTGTTTCTTTTCATCTTCATCTCTGCATCTACATGTGTCATATTCCCTGTGTTCTGTCATCACTGTGCATCATCTTGTGTGTATATATAATTTACACACAATCTGTTCATGCTTAGTCAGGCAGCAAGTACCCCGGTTTGTTACCCCTCCCCCCTTTTTCTTCCCCGTGTCTTGCTACAACCACAAAATATAATAAGACAGGCATTGAGGTAGCCGGATGACTGTGTGTGTGTGTGTGTGTGTGTGTGTGTGTGTGTGTGTGTGTGTGTGTGTGTGTGTGTAAAACGAATGTTCCTGTTGATGGGGGTGATGAAGACACCACGTTCCTCGTTATTGCTTGCTTTGCCCGCTCCATCTCTACTCCTGCTGCATAAACTTCCATTTGTTTCCATGGCAACGTTTTTTTTTTTTGATCGCACCCCCTTTTAACCTTCCCCTTTTCATTCTTTTTGCTCCCCATTTTCTCTCTCTTTCTCTCTATCTCTCTCACCTCTGCAGTGATGACTGCAAAGGTGCTGGTGTGGCCATGCATGTCTAAACATCTGTATAAAAAATAATATATATAAATATTATATATATATACAATAAAATGTAAAAATGCATGTTTTCACACGTTTTACAATGTGTTCCAAGGTTCTATCTGGATAAAGGTACCAGATAGAAGCTTATATTATGAACAAATCATTGTCTCACTAATTCAGTATTTTCGTGCTGCTTTGTTCTGTTTTTTTAATAGGGGGCCAAGCACCCAATCCATCAAACTGTATGTTTATACTTTTATTATTACTGTATACTTTCATATGTGAATCTATGATCATCCTTGCCATGATTCATATAAATTCTGGCACATTACTAGAGAACTTTCTCAGATACTTACACAGCCAAGTTGGTGTACACCGTGCAAGGGCCAGCATTACAGAGAACTTGGACGCAAGTAGTTTGCACTGTGATACCATGGAAACTACTTTTTTTAACCTTTTTTTCTATGAGCTTTGGAAAGAGTGAGACATATTTACAGCATTTTGGCAGACTTTCATTTATCTCATTCATACAACAGCTATGAATGGCAGCTTGGTGTGGCTGGGATTCCAGTGCAGTCCAATGCCTTAACCACTAAGCTACCACCTTCCCAAACACCAGACTCAACAGCATGAGCTGATTAGATTTTATGTGACAGCATGAGCAAACTTTAAGAAAAAATATATTTTATTTTTATTTTAATTACAACCTTCTGAAAACAGAAAATAAATGGATTGTAGATGGTGGAAAGCTGCTAAGAGGTAGCATTTCTGCTTTCTGTTTATTATAATTTATTATTATTATTATTGTGACAAAAGAGGATGAATTAAAGTCGGAGACTTTCAAACGGCGGTTAAGTTCATCCAAAAACACAGGTCTTTACGTAAATATATATATATGTATGTATGTAAATGTCTGAATTGTTATTTTTATTGTATTTGTACTGGTACCTTTTGTACCTTTTGGAATCAAAGTTTTGAATCCGTCCTTTTTATAGACATTGTAATGATGGTGTTTGTATTATGTGTGTAATCAAAAGACATAGACCATTACAACTAAATTTACAAAAATGTTAGCAATCATTGGTGTACAGCATGCTAACATTCATCGATGCTAATCAGTGAAACCGGAGACTGCAGCGTTTGTGTTTATTAATTTATGCTGTACATGTCGTTTGAATTGATCTCTTTCTCGAAATTCTCGTAATATCCGATCCTGTGCTCCACTGGCACATGGACTGTGATCTGCCTCTTAGCCTTAAGCTGATTTTGACCTTGAATCTTATTAACCACAATTTAAACACCGCAGCTGTCTCAAATGTACATGGAGCCTTTTATAAGCAAATAACAATACGCTGTATCATGTTACATACATGCATATACATTTACACATAAAAAGGTAAATGTTTTCTTTTTTCTTTTTTTTTTACCATTTATCATAAACATATCGGACAGCTATCATTTTAACCACAGGTTTATCGGTAATCAAAAATCTGCACATTAAAATATGGAAAACTTTCATTTAGGTAGTAAAAATGCATTAGGGTTTGTATGGTACTGAACATCTAACCTCAAGAGGCAAATAATATTCAAGTAACTAGAACAAAAGTAATAGCACCCCTATACTGTGTGCCTATAGTCAGTGACATGCAATGGCTCAGAGAGATTTAACATACAACCCACTCATGACTGTTTATTCTTTCACCATTTAACCATCATTTTGCCGTTTTTGGCTCTCGGTGATCATGAAATGGTAAATCGAAGGGCTTATGGCCATTAGTAGAAATAGAATTAATGATTTAGACAACACTGATAATAGTTGACAATAGTTTAAATAGTTTTGTGATTAGTGTCTTATGACAATATTCATTATATTCCTATAACAGCGTGTTTATTATTGGCACAGTAGTTTTGTGGGAGAGACAGATGATAAATAGACTGATGAATAGAATATACTTACTGAAAATGCTGTAGGGATTAAACAGATCAGCAGTATTTGTATCTTATACACATTTTCACACACATGAAGCTGAATTACTACACAGGCGGACATTAAGGTTGAGCTAGTGTTCATCGGGCAGATTGCTGTGTAGAGATTGATAGCATTAGCAGTATTATGCTGCCTTGGCCTTCTAGCATCCTGACACTGATTAATGTGGATTTTTATAATGGTTTCTTTGGGTAATGAATGGGAAACAATCAGCTTTTTTATTTTCATTTTGGCTGAATCTTTTTACTGAGCAATGTTTGCTTTGAAAGCAGAACTGAGAGGTTCAGGAAGACTTTGAATAAAGGTTTCTCCATGTTAATGACTAGAAATTTTTGGAAGAGTGTTTACAACACATTCAAAAGCATTGCATTGCTTTTTTAATTAAAAAATTCATGAAGGGCTTCCACATCTGCAAGGTCTAATTACAGACTTGCTTTCACCAAAAAGTTTATTTTTATTTGCAGTATGGTTGCTAGAAACATTCATGTCCCTCACCAACCTGGCTGTTTTTAAAATCTCTCTTAAAATTGATAAGACAAAAAAAGCAGACAAAAAAAGCAAAGAGTAAAGAAGACTTTATTTCTGAGTCCACACATATTGTAGCTTTTACAGTGACTGACAGTTGAAACTCCTACCAGAAATGAGAAACAAACGTCTCAGTTTCCTGCACCATGTGTGACTTTATGTAATTAGCAGCTATTACAAATGTGGCAACAGATTCTATTTTTATGTTGAATATATTAATTATTCCTTTGCATTAATAAGGGCATTTGAATGAGTTTAATTAAACACCTTCTGGCCAGTCAGAAACAGGAATTCAGTACTTTGCTATCATTGATGTAGAATGCTATAATTACTGAATTCTTTAAATGCTATAATTAATGGATAATGCTTAGTTAAAATTTAATTAATAATGCTAATCACAATAACAAAGATTCTTCTTTTTTCATGGAACAGCAGTTTAATATTCTCAATAAAAACTTTCCCATCTCATAGGTTTTGACATGCATCTTACATCAGTATTGCTTCATCAAATATTTATGCAATGTTTGAGTGTTGTGGTCAAATGGTCCACCACAGCTGGCGTTCAGATAGAGTGCAAATGATTTCTCTACATAAAACAGCATTTTTTTCAGTAAACTGTGCTTACCTAACATACCCTGGTGACTCAGTCCAGTGCAGAACTCTGAATTAGATAATATGTCCGCATTGGTGACTGGACGAGCAATATATTCAGCTGAAAATCAGCAAGGTGCTAAGTTATTTTGTGAGTTTACGTTGATTGGACGATGGCATACCAGGAGCGTTCCATGATCAATACGTGTCCAGTGAAATTCAAGCCACATTCTTAAAATAAAACCAATAACTTTTAAATAGAACAAAAGCAGCAGTGAGAATGTAGATTAAATTTCATTCAGTCATGAAAGATTGTCTTTCAAAGAATCAGTGATGCTCAGGACTGAAATCATTCTGCAAAACCAAAAAACGTTTTCACCAATCTGTTTGCTTTTCGTTTTGCAGAGAGATTGGAATTTTTATTCTTCATTTATCCCAAAGGGGAGCCATGAATGTCTTTACACTCTGATATGAGAGACTTCATACCACAAATTCACTTCAAAAAGTGTCCAAGACAGGATTTTCACTATTATTACATTTTTATTGTGATAACCTTATGCAGGGGTGTCCAATCTTTTCCACAAAGGGTTTTCATTCCAAACCAAGCAAGTCCACACCAAATTCTACAGTACCTGTTTAAATCGAATGATTTTTGTTTTCAATGACTATCAGGTATGGCCCTTGCTTGATTGGAGTAAAAACCTGTACCCACACTGGCCGTTTGTGGAAAAGATTGGACACCCCTGGCATAATGCAAAAGTACTTGAACAGTGACTTTTAATACTGGTGGATGTACAGCAAGAAGAGATATAAATAACAATTATAAGTATTGTTTTAACAAATTATTACTTATAAAATGTCATAAACTAAATTGGCTCATGGGTATTGACTGGGTTCACATCCACATCTGAAAATGCTACTGAATATAAAGTTGTCATTCAGTCCAGATTGTATTACCATGCAGGAGAATAATTGTTGGGCCCACACACACACATACACACACACACACACAAACACACACACACACACACACACACAGATGTTTTGTCAGAATATTTAAACTGTGATTTATTATGTGCATTTTGGAATGAACTAACAATGAAAACATGATCATACTATGCTAAAGAATTACTATGATTAAGGTAATGAGATTTTGCTCACAGTCTTTAATGATAGTGATTGGCATTTTTTAGGAACAGGCATTACACATTGTATCCCTGTGTTTCTTCGCATCCTGCAGAAACTGGTCACATCGATTGTTTAGCATTGATCTGGAAGGCTTCATAGACTGCCAGTCTCTTGTGCAGTTTCTACAGCATCACCCCCTCTCTGAAAGCATCTCATCACTTGCTCCACCAGTCTCACACCAGGGCAACTTGGTCAAGTCCAACTGAACCACTTCACCTCTCATTGTTTAGCCAATGTCGACTGCCACTCAACCCTCACACCAGAATGGAGGTAAAAAACGTATACTTTATATGTTAATGATATAAAAAAGCACTTGTTTTCATTAGTGTATTATTTGATGTGTTTTGTCTGGTAAACGAGTGAAGACATTTCCAGACACTGCTAGAGTGTGTAAGATGACTGGTGCTTGACTGGAACTTGGCATACAAGAACTAACCGTGACATCTGCATTTGCTGACATAAGCATTTTTAAGTGCAGTTTGATCCACACTGCACGACCTCATGATGTTTCTCTGACACCAGCACAAATATCTGCTTTCTCACCATCGGAGTATTTGGACTCTATGCTTCTAGAGTATAAGCTTTCCATTAAAAAAAACACATGACATTGATTTTTGAATGCATAAATCACTCGGTTTCACAGCGCTGTTGAGTACTCAATTCTGATTGGTCAAAAGGTGTTAAATAATTCTTTATAACAGCAGCTCTGGCAGTAGTTCCAACTTAAAGGTTTATACCACTGTCCTCATTTGAGTTAGATTGTTATGGTTTCTATTGTAACAACTTGTTCAAAGGGACTTGTATGGAGGACATGCTGATTGAATTATTTAATGTAGCTTTATGTGTGCAGCTACGAGAGATTATTTTGGACAATTATACTGGTGCTTTGTACAGAACAATACAGACTACGTTTATTTGTCTTTAACTGCATGAGAAAGTCTGGTGAAGGAAACAAGTTTTTGCAGCTGCAATAGCATAAGTCATAACAGGAAGTTACTTCGTTTAATGTTCTGCAAAAGTAACAAAGGTATGTTATGTGGAAATCTTTGTATTTGGTTCATAAATCTCTTTTTATATTTTATTGTAAGGTGTTGGTTTTCCATACAACGAGGAAAAATTCATTTCAGGTGGGGTGAACAGGAATTCAGCAATAATTGGAGGTAGGAACTATTTACTTAATCTCACTTCTTTTTAATCTCACTCTACTTTTATAGAGGCAGCAAAGTTCCCCCCTTTTTGTCCGTCACCTGATACTGATTACACCCTTTTGGGCACTTTTAGGCATTATTGCTGTGGTGATCTTCACCATCCTGTGCACGTTGGTGTTCCTGATCCGTTATATGATTCGCCACAAGAGAACACATCAAACCAACGAGTCCAAAGAGGAAGAGCACTCCGAATCGGCCGATACGACTACCGTCGCCACTGAGCCAAATTTCACAGAGACCATTGATGAAAGCAAGAAGGAATGGTTCATATAACAGAATGAGGACTACATCACTTAGAAAAAAGATCAATACATATCCCTCCTCCCATTCTTCTCCCTACTGTATGCATATCTGTCTGTCTCTGTCTCTGTCTCTGTCTCCCTCTGTCAGGGAGTCCAGCTTCAATGTTTCAAAAAGTGCAGCTATTTACTATGTGCATGATAGAGCCAGTGGGGTGGGTGAGAATGTGGACCGCAGTGAGATCAATGATTGTAGGCCTGGCCAACTTCAGTTTCTTATGGGGAAAGATGAATGGGAATATAAGACTGAAAAAGAATCCTATATGATGGAACTTATCCAAGGTGTTCTCTGACCTCTTTGGAAATCCAGAAACAAAATCATATCCAGTGGCCATCCATAACTGTTGAGATTTTGATGAAAGCAACATAATAACCAACAATAAAAGTGTTGCCTTTATGATCCAAGCCAGTCAAACATTGCTAAAAAGCAATTTTTTGGGAACTCGAGAGACATTAGGCCAGATCAGTGCAGGAAGAAATAGCAGAGGTGGTCACTCACAATGCGGCTAAATCCAATCAACAAAAGCACAAAATTTATTTCCGCTTTTACAGTTTGTACATGAATCAATTTTACAATCACTTTTTTATTTTTAGATGATCAGGGCCATCACATCACCAGTCATGGTACATTCACTAATTAAAAGCTAAACCTAATAACGCCTGTGGAGAGTTTTTACAGACTAAAAATTGCATCGCTATCAATATTCTTCACCGATCTTTTTCTGATGGACACTGTAATGGAAATTAATTATTATATATATATATATATATGGCACAAAAACACTCCTTAGGTCATCGCATGTGAGCACAAGATCTCAGTATAATAGGTTTAGGGGTAGTTTCATTTTGTAATATGGAACCAAGGCTACTAAACATTTACAACAATACATTAGATGTGTTGCATTGTTTGTTTTTTCATGACATTATAAAATTTATTTCGTATAAATGTCATCATTAGGTTAAAAAAAAAAAAAGGCCCGATTCCTTGAACGTGATGTTTAAGATCAATTAAAATTTTTTTTTTTCTCGGGCTTGTACCGGCCGGTTAGCTCAGTTGGTTAGAGCGTGGTGCTAATAACGCCAAGGTCGCGGGTTCGATCCCCGTACGGGCCAGTATGTTTTGTTTTTATTGTTTAAATCAATTTTAATGTTGTCTGCCTCTGTGCAAAAAAAAAAAAAAGAAAATGTGTTAACTAAGAGAAGAAAACAGTGCAGGAGGATTGGGGTGGGTTTAGAAGAGTTGCAGTAGTGATTTGGATAAAATGTATCTGCAAGACTGAAAGGAAAAGTTGTGGGAAAGGACTGTGGTAAGACCTGCTATGTTGTAGGTTTAGAGACAGTAGCATTGACTAAAAGGGTGATATGGAGACAGATGATCAGCTGTGGTGACTCCTTCAAATCACACCTCATGACAAGTCAAAGGAAAGAACTTGCTGCTATCATGGGGCATTTAAACGCAAGAACTAAATCAGCTCTTCTAATTGATGGGCATCTGTAAATACCTGTGCTGCATGTGCAGGAATAAATTGTGCAGCTTCTGTGCTACATGTCTCTGCCAATCCTCTGACTTAAATCATTTCAGCTTTTGTCAGTTGTCAGAAGGTTTCTTGTGAGTAAGATTATTAAGTTGCATTATGTTACAGTAAAATCTGGGTCTTTGGAGGCTTTTTTCAATTTCTTGAAAATACAACCTCTTTAGTTCAGACCCTATGAAGAAAAAACTATTAGGAAAACCTCCATAACCCTGATCAGTGGTAAAACAACAACAGACAAACAACATGTTTAACGGCCAATCAAATTGTATTGATGAATTCACCTAAAGATTTATTTTCAAATTGTGCAATAGATTTATTGGGACATTCTTATAATCTTCAGGTTGGCTTTGTTAATATGTTTATTCCCGATTTTGACCTCAATTTCATCCAGGTTTCCAGTCTCTGTTTATTAAAAGCATTTTTGGTTTCATCCCACTCGAAAACCTCTTTTACGTGTTTGCAGAGTGTTTTACACGCAATGTCGTTTGGCTCACCACTCTTCCATAAAGCCCAGCTTTTTGGAGCATTCAGTCTATCATTCTCATGCAAACAACATCTCCCTAACCTGAGCTGCAGACCTCGCAAACAGCTTTAGAGCTACTCTTGGATTCTGGCTTACTTCCCTAAATAATGTCCTCCTTACCTGTTTCTTTTTACCCTGATTTCTTTTAAAACAGGCTGTCCATAACCAAAGCCCAAATCATATTATTCAAAGATTTTTGGTATCCATGATGCTGTCTTTTTAAGTATGTTGTCAAAAAACACTGGAGACTTCCAAGAACGTGTCTTTATACTGAGATCTTGTGACAATTCACTTACACACAGGTTTTTTTCTGCTAATTGTAGTACATACACATTTGGTTTAAGGTTATTTCCAGGTTTCTTTCTGGCAACTTTGAGTGCTCCTGTAGTATTCTTTTACTGTGTGGCACTATGAAAATGAATAAAAAGCTTGTAAATGGGACATGTGAAAAACATCTGCACTGCAAATACAGGCATTAATTGTGCAGAAGAGTTTTCTACCATCTAAGTTTAGTCCTCTCAGCTATTGCTATCTGCCAGCAAGACTACTATGGTGTGTGCCAGTAATGTCTGGGTGTTTGTAAGCTTCTTTTCCATTTCTTGAAAATGCAACAGTTTCCTTTTAGGGTTCTTTTCCACTTAGGGAGTCTTGGTAGCCAGTTCAGCTTTTCTCTCTGCAATGATGACCTTGATCATGAGTAAAAACAGGGAATTATGTGAATTCCAATATCAGTGTGTGCCAGAACTAATTTGAGGATTTCAAAACTTTGTACTAAACAGTACACAAAAACTAATTAAAGGAAGGTGTATATTTATGTCTGGTGGAAAGATCGAAAATGCAATACAATAAATAAAAAAGTATTAAAAACAGCTTTGTCTAGTTTTTAATGCATTTCTATGTTGCTGCTGAATTAAAGCCCAAAAACATGAAATTTTTTATCTAAATCATTTTTTTTTTCCTTTCATTTTTTTTCTTTAAACAACAACAATTTAACAACTTGTAGAGTTGTAATTATGTGTAATTCTCATGACTGTGAGACAGAAAAAATGCAACACAATGGTATTCTAACAGGACTCCTTTTGCTGACTGTTGCATAAATAAACTGGTTCATGTTCTGAATGAACAGCCAAGAGTTTCATTCTTTTTTATTATAAATACATCAATTATAGCTTTATGATTGTGAATGCAAGAACATGTGTTTTGTGCTTCTCCACCCATCTGATAGATCAATCAGGAATTTATGGTCATTTTACCTCGGTCCAAATATGCATTGTTGGTTCATTGCCATTTCCAAATTGTGCAAATGGGTGTGTGCCTTGTTCCCCACGTTCCCTGGAATAGGCTCTGTAAAGCATATAGCAGATAAATATACCTATATTTAAAAAAAGGTTTTTACACACAGTATATGCATGCACAATATTGTAAGCATTTCTATATACATACATTTGCATGATGTGTTTCTCTCTTAGTGAATCTGATGTGAACTGGGGTGGCCATTACTTCCTGGAAATTTCACTCTGACACTCAAAGCACAAAGCAAGTGACTTTTATTACTGTGATTTTGTTTAACGTTATCGCTTTTCCATTTGATTTCGTCACAAAAGTTTAATTCTCACAATTCACATGAAACTTACATGCAAATAACCAAGAAGTTCTGTGTAGAGATTTTTATTTATGTTGTGCATTTCACATGTAATAAACTTTTCTGTAAGAAAACTCAAAATGGACCATAGGAGGCTTTCAGAAGCATGTGGACAGTCAAAGACATTTAACAGCTATGTCTTTGTGGGCAAAAATGAGACAGAGAGAATCAAGTGGTGACAGACTATTAGGACTAACCCAGGCAGAGAAAAAACACTTCCATGTTAAAAGCATAGAGGATGTGGTGTGGTGTTTCTGTGCAAATGGCCTGCTACTTTGCTGACAATCGTAATACACATACGTAATGTACAATCGTGATAACGACACCTCGGTTGGGCTTTTTGTCAAACCTTTTAAAAATGCACCTTAAAAAAAGACCCCAGATTACCTGAGAGAAAGCAAAACAAAAGGAAAAAAAACTCTCCATGAATTTCTATGATTGTCTGATTTCCACCTTGACCAGACTCTACAGAGTAATGTGGATTATATTAAATCCCAATATCATTTCAGATTTGTTAAGCAGGTAGGGGTCAAGCACCAAAGAAGGGGCATTAAAAATCAGAAACACAAAGAAAATCCCAAATTATAGGAAGCAGTGAAACTGTGAACTTACACAAAGTGAAGAAAACAGCGAGACTTCATGTGGACAAGTGGATAATGTAGAAAATTATTAGAATGGGAGTCAAATGAGTAGAATTTTGGACACTGGACCATTTCAAATTAAAAATATTATTTATTTGAAGCTTTCAAACCCTGGAATATCACATGTACATAAGCATTCAGACCTTTTCCACCACCAGATCTGTGCCTTACAACAATCCTGTCTGAGCTTTGTACGCAGTTCCTTTGACCTCATGGCTTTGTTTTTGTTCTGATATGAATTATCAGCTGTGAGGATTTTTATAGAGAAGTGTATGTGTTTCTAAATCATGTCCAATCAATAATCTTTTTCACAGGTGGACTCCAGTCAAGGTGTACAAACATATTAGCAACAATCAAGAGAATATCTGTGTTAGTGAGCACTTCTCATTTGCCGAGAAAATCCATCGACCTCACAGGTGATGCATATCAAGATGCTGATTAGACAGCATGATTATTGCACAGGTGTGCTTTAGGCTGGTCTGCTCACTAACACAGATTTAGACAGATTTGTGAACAATATTTGATAAAAATAGGCCTTTTGTCTACATAGAAAAAGTCTTAGATCTTTGAGTTCAGCACATGAAAAATGGGGCAAAACTAAATTGTTTTATAATTTTGTTCAGTGTGTATATATATACAGGTGCATCTAAATAAATTAGAATAGCATTAAAAGTTGATTTATTTTAGTAATTCAATACAAAAAGTGAAACTTGTATATTATATACATTCATCACACTGATATATTTCAAGTTTTTATTTATTTTTATTTTTTTGATGATTATGCCTTACAGCTAAAAAAACCCCCAAAATTCACAATCTCAGAAAATATAAAAATTATGAAAAAGTTTAATATTGGAGACTCGTTGTGTCTCACTCTATTCAGCTAATTAAATCCAAACACCTGCAAAGGTTTCCTGAGCCTTTAAATGGTTTCTAAGTTTGGTTCAGGCTACACAATCATGGGGAAAGACTGCTGACTTGACAGTTGTCCAGAAGACGTTCACTGACACCCTGGAAATGGAGGGTAAGACCAGTGTTGCTTGTCACAGTCAGTGGTGGTTTGGGGAGTCGTGTCATCTGCTAGTGTTGGTCCACTGTGTTATATCAAGTCCAAGGTCAGCACAGCTGTCTACCAGCAAGTTTTTTTGAGCGCTTCATGCCTCCCCCTGCTGACCAGATTTATGAAGATGCTGATTTCATTATCCACACTGCCAAAAGCACCAAAAGTTGGTTAAATGATCATGGTGTTATTGTGCTTGACTGGCCATTAAACTCACCAGACCTGAACCCCATAGAGAATCTATGCATTATTGTCAAGAGGAAAATGAGAGACAAGAGCCCAAAAAATGCAAATGAGCTGAAGGCCACTGTGAAAGAAACCTGGGCTTCCATACCTCCTCAGCAGTGCCACAGACTGATCACCTCCATGCCATGCTGAATTGAGGCAGTAATTAAAGCAAAAGGAGCCCCTACCAAGTATTGAGTACATGTAATATTGAGTACAGTAAATAAACATACTTTTTCAGAAGGCCAACAATTCACTTAAAATGTTTTTTTGATTGGTCTTATGAAGTATTAAACATTTTTGTGATGTGAATTGGTGGGTTTTTGTTAAATGTGAGCCAAAATCATCAAAATTAAAAGAAATAAACACTTGAACTATATCAGTCTGTGTGTGATAAATCTATAGAATATCCGAGTTTCACTTTTTGTATTGAATCACTAAAATAAATCAACTTTTTAATTATATTCAAATTTATTAAAATACCTGTATGTATGTATGTATATATATATATATATATATATATATATATATATATATATATATATATATATATATAATAAAATTGTTGGGGGTTTTTTTGTACAGTGATTTATTATTTTTCTCAAATCTCACTGTAGCAAACAATATTTCTGTTAGATATCAAATCAGAAAATATGTTACAGTGGCCTTTATATACCTCAATTCTCCTTCCATCATAAACGAGATCAACTTTCACACAAGTAGAAGAAAACCGAAGTAGATACAGAGACGATATGACACTTGCTGGAAAAATTCAATGTTGTTCATATTTAGTAACTGCCTGGACATGGAGGCAATGATTTAAATGAGGCTAGTGTGTTCATATTTTGGGAAACTAAGCAAGGCAATTTATCAAAAAACATCAATAAAAATTGCAAACTAACAAACAAACGAACAAAAAACTAGGCACTAGTGTGATGTAGCCCGGATTGAGGAATGGTCATCCTGACATGTTTTTTTATGCATTTGGAAATAAATAACTGGAATAATAATGAAAAACATACAAACAAATGAATAAATTAGAACAATTTATTAGTCCTTTATTGATGGATGAAGAGCATTATTTTAGTAAGTATATCACTAATGTCACCTATTTGCATTTGCTTTTAAAAGGTTAGATTTATAAAAATACACTTTATGGACCCGTGATGTAGGTGAGGAGGCCTGAGGTGCAGTTAATGTTCCAATTCATCCCAAAAGTGTTCAGTAATGTTCAGGTCCAACCATGTTCACTCCAACTTATGTAAGCATATCTTAATTAAGCTGGTTTTGTGGGCAGGGGCATTGCCATGCTGGAACATGTTTAGGTCTCCTAGTTCAAGTGACGGAAAAATGTAATGCTACTGCATCCAAAGACATTCAATACAATTGTCTGCCCCAACTTAGTTGTGGAGGACACGCGTATGACTGGAAAAGTCAGGTGTCCCAATAATTTTGTTCAGATAATGTATCATTCAAACATTGTTTCTTATGAGGTTACTTGTTTGTTGATATATAATAGTGTGTGTGTGTGTGTGTGTGTGTGTGTGTGTGTGTGTGTGTGTGTGTGTGTGTGTGTGTGAGTGCTTTTCTTCCATTTTAAATAAAGTGAAACCACTTTGGTCAAATCTCTAAGGATCTCCTGTGGCACTTTACCCTGGGTCTTTCCTTACACAAAACAGGACCAATCTAATCCAGCGCCGTTTCCAGCTGAAACTCGGTTATTTGGCATCTGTTCAGTGGCATCTGACATCTTCACACAGGAAGCTATTGATTATCTTTTCCCAACAATAATAAATGCCTCTGGCTTTTGTGTGTATACACTTTTAAGAAGTGGAAGAGTGGGTGTGTGCACTTGTGTGAACGAATTTCATAGACATAAATTATGCATTCCTAAATCGACTACAAATTGGGCCTTTATGGTTGATAGCGCCGCAAAAAATATTCTGAGTGGTCTCAGAGCAACTGGTCTTTAATCGCTGCTTTTATAATGGAGAGTTAAGGGGGAAGATGCTACTTGAGAACTTATGAAGCTCAGGCAAAGGGGAGACGTGGGGAGAGAGAGAGAGAGAGAGAGAGAGAGAGAGAGAGAGAGAGAAAGGCACAAGAGGCAGGACAATAACGACACACAGTTATCCTATGCAAACCTGGAGCAAGCCTAATTTGGCTTTTCCCAATTTATTCAATTATTAAATATTCAATAAAAAAGCTGCTTATTTTCCTTTTTATCTCGGAGATGTCATCACTGTTAAAAGAAGAGATGCAGCGTGTCTTGTTCAGACCAGAAAAACAGAAACTGGTGGTGTTTATTGAGATTGAGGAGGAACAAAGTGGACGGCATTTCCTCTGTGTGTCCGGTAAGACACCTGGCTTATGTCTTATAAATTTGTATGGCTTTAATTTATATGGCTTAAAATGGTTACATTTGTATTTGGGTGAATTTTTTTTTTAGAATTGTAATGAAATTATAAGTTATTTCAGTGTCTCTCTTCTTTGACACAAATATCTGTAGCCTTTTATACATGCTAAAAAAAATGCTCAATATACATTTTTGATATAAAATGCAGTATATGCTGGTATTTTATTTTATTTTTCTAAATATTTATAAACGTCTCTTCTGATAATTTTTAATACAAATTTATTTTGTTTGTAAAAAAGGTCATTTGTAGGATTCTACATAAAAGGGTTCAGCTTTAAGGCTTCATGATTTCGCTAATCTTATCATATAATTAATAATCAATCAAAAATATGAACCTGTACCTTTTGGTTTTCTTCTAACATGTTTAATGATGTTCTTCCCAACCCTGCTTCCCAGCCTATTTATAATTTTAATTGATTACATGAAGAAAAAAAAGATCTGGATAAAATTTAGCATGTTTCTGTTTGTAGAATCTAAGAGCAAACAAGTTCTGATCTCAGTGGTGCGATGTGAGAAATTTCGTCCTGTCAAAAGTAAGAAATCACGGCGTCTTGGACTGGAAGATCAGTACATAAGAACGGAGGTGTGGACTCTTGAAGAACTGACCATTCTGGATGGGAGGGATCCTGACACGGTAAGAAAACTGGGCATCTTAAATCCGATGCTTTTATGTTTCAGCCATAAGTATTGGTGAATACCTTAGTGGCAAGATATGCAAGATGTATCAGGGGCATTCAAACGACTGAAACACAGCTTCAGCAATTAAAACACAGCTACAACCACTTAAACAACACTCCAAAAACTCAAACACTGCTCCAACAACCCAAACTCTGCTAAAACCACTGAAACATCACTTCAACCACTCAAACACTGCTCCAACAACTCAAACACCACTCAAAAAAATCAAACACCGCTCTAACAACTCAAACACTACTCCAACAACTCAAATGCTGTTCCAACAACTCAAACGCCGCTCCAACAACTCAAGCACTGCTCCAAAAAGTCAAACACTGCTCTAATAACTCAAACAATAAACCAACAACTCTAACACTGCTCCAAACAACTCAAACACCGGGCAGCAACTCAAACATTGCATCAAAAAATCAAACATCGCTCAAACAACTCAAACACTGCTGAGACTACTCACAAAAAAACACACAAACAACTAAAACACGACTAAAACACCATTTAAATTTCTCAAACACAAATTTGACTTCATTGAATTTCGACTTTTCCTTTTTGATTTTTGACATTCTTGACTCTTAATCACAGGATGATTTATTTTATATATTATATATATTTATTTATTTGATATTCCATAGTTGTAAATTTAGTCAGATAAAAAAAATACCAAGGATGAATGAAAAGCTCTGTCTAAGGATTGCTTTAGTTTATATGCAGACCTTAAGGTAAGATCTGCATATAAACTGCTTTGACAGATCTCACACCCATGTGATAACCTGGAGGCTTCACTGTCAGCTCCTAAAACCAGGAGCTTCTCAGTAATGTTTAGTTTAAGGTTTGTTGTCATATCAATGCGTGTGCAGCACAGTTATATGATAACAATGTGTTGAGTTACAGTTGTGACTGTTTATCTATAAGATGATTAGTGTAGTAGTGCTTAAAGTTCTGTTTAAGCAGGTGAAAGAAGGTTAGCGAATTTGACAGGCTAAAGTGCCGCTGCATCGATCGTATTAGAGATGAAGCGTGGATTAAATCCCACTGCTTTCACTATCAGCTGGTGGTCAAACGGCATTTGGATGATGTAAGAAATATAAATAGACCAACATGTTACTAAATAAATTGTAGGTTAGGTGTTAAAAGTTGTTCAATGTGGTTTTTTTTTTCATTCAAAATGATGCAAGTAGAATCTATTTGCAGTGTATGATGTAATAAAACCTAATACATTGCTAATGGGTTTGACTTTCAATCTGCGCCATTTTTTGTTTTCTTTTTTTCTTATAGGACGACCCTTGTTTCCTGATGCACTTCGACACGGTGCGTTCTGTAAAAGCAGTGAACTGTGCTGCAAAGTACTGCCTGGCTCGCAGTCTTGTTGCACTTAGCGACTCCCGTCAGCACACTGGACTACACGTTCGGAACTTTGACTGGACGTACATCAAGCCGACATCCATATACTCGAGCAGAGGTGACTGCATGGTCCTAATGCGGATCTGCTTCTATGCTTTCAACCTGGTGTGTCTCTCTTTGTGTCCTGTGCCTTAGGAAGGGGTTTGAGACATTGGACTCCTGCTCCTGACTCTTATACAGAGAACATGAACAAATCCATCATCATCATCATAATGCAAAGTTTGGTAGAAAGCTGAGGAAACCCTTCTCAGGCTTAATGATGACCTTGTACTATGTGAAGTTTAGAAAAATGACAGGCTTCTATGAATTGTTCTACAATGTACTCTTTTGCACATATATCAATCTCGGGTCAATTCCACAGACACACCACCACACTGCTAGTCTAAAAGCTCCTGCATTTGATTGATTTACCTTACATATACTTAAACTGGAAATTAATTTATTATGAAACATTATAAATGCCCATGAAAAGTTGTCTATCCTTAGCCTTGCCTTCAATTACAGTATACACTATTTGGACAAAAGTATTCGGACATGTGATTTTTCAGCCATACGTGATTCTTTCCTGAGCTGATACCACAAACCTGGAGGCATACATGTCTTTGGATGCATTAGCATTATATTTTCCCTTTAGTTAAACTAGGAGAAACAAACCTATTCCATTTTGACAGTTTTCCTGTGCATAAAGACAGCTTCATACTTTACATGTGTTGGAGTGGAAGATCTTGAGTGGCCAGCTATAGAGCTCTGACTTCAACACTATTGAACATCTTTGAAATGAACTGAAACACTGACCACACCACAGGCCTCCTCACCTCATTTACATCAGTACCTGACTTTTCTTCACAAGTGCAATTCAAAATCTAGTGTAAAATCTTCCCAGAAAAGCGGATGTTATTATAACAGCAAATGTGGACGAAATGTGGAATAAGATGTTCAAAAAGCACATACAAGTCTTATGCTTAGGTATCAACAAGCTTTTGTCTATATACTGTATTTACCATGATATTCTCATGCATCTCCTGGGTTCAGATACCATTCTGAACTATATATTTATAATTTCTTAAATGCAATGTGACAGAGCATGTTATAAATAGCAAAAAAAAATGCAACTCATCTTTGTTGTTTGGCTGTTAAGTCCAGCTACTGAGAATTCCTATGGGTTTTCCCAGGACACCATGAAATTATTTATATATAATGTTGATCTGAATGAAGTGAATCATTAATGCTGTTATCATTCATTTCCTAAACTGAAAGCCTTAACAGTGATGATTAAAAATAGTACTGATCTGCTTTTTAAAGGTGCATGCTAGAAAAGATATCAATACTCAGTACTTAGCTTTGTCCTAAAAATAGCATCCGTCAGTCAACTTATAAAATCAGAAAGAGTTCATTAATATAAAAGTGTACTAAGTAATTTATATTTATATATATATATGTCGAATATGTCAAAATGCGTTAACGCAAATTTATTATAAGGGCACTCATTTAATTAATACGCAACTAATGCAGCACACATTTCTGTTTGACCATTTTTATTAAAAATATATATATTAATAAATATAAAAGAGGAGACATTAAAACCTTCAATGTAACACAAATTTCGCCACAATTATTTTTAATCACTAAACATTTGTTTTACTGATATGCCAAGTCTCATATCAAGCACCAAAATCTACTATAATGCACACATCCGGCAATTAAAACCGTCCGTGTGGAAACAGGAAAAGTTCCGTTTGGTGTCCTGATGATTTATGTAATTTAAAACACCATAATTACTTTAAAACATTTACAAGAATATTTTTACTGCCCTGTCATCTAAAAATGTAAACATACTAGTGTACTTACACTAGTATGTTTACATTTTTAGATGACAGGGCATATATATATATATATATATAATATAGACACACACACACACACACACACACACACAATATTCAATATGTAACAATATTCAGATTAGGTTAATGTGCATTATTTGGGACAGGAAGGAACAGGAGCAACACAGGAAGATTCAAAGGTTTGCACTCAAAAAATTGCACACTGTCTTTTGTCAATTCCCCACATCCTTCCATATATCCAGTAGATTTTGTTATGGTTATACAAAGTATAATTTGACCTAAGCCTGAAAGTTTGGTCCTTGACCTTGCCTTCAAAGGTCTTTGGGTCCTGGAACAAAAAATAGTGGTATTTGTGCTGTGTATTGTTGTAATTCTGAGATATATAAATTAATAAAATGTTTTTGAACACTGCTGCATTTTCTTCTGTTATTTTTATTGTTGTTTTTTCTTTCTAGAGCAATCCAACAGTTTAAATGGCAATAAAATACTTTATGGACATTCTGATGACAAATTAGACAATTCATGCTTAATATCTGGACACCCAGTCGCAAATAGACCCATTTTTTGGTTGTAATGATTAATAAAGGCAAACATATGAGGATGAGGAAGAGGAGAAAAAGGGGGAGTTAGTGGAGTGTGTAGACTCATTTTAAATGCAGGCCGATATGATTACATCATGATTTGAAACCGAATAATTCAATTAAGTTTTATTTGTATAGTGCTTTTAACTATAGTCATTGTCCCAAAGCAGCTTTGTAGAGAAAGTTAAGATATAAAAAACTTCCTGAGACATCATAAGGATGAAACCTTGAGAGGTTTTAAACTCAAAAGGGAACATCTTCATCTGGGTGGCACTGATTGTCCATTCATTACAGTTCTATTATTGTTGAAGTTTACTGTTTAGTGTTAGACAATGAAATTCAGAACTGTTAAAGCAAATTGAGGTCCTGAGGCTTTTTTTTTATATTAATTACAGTCCGAATCCATCCTCAATGTTCTTGAGTTGAATGACAGTGAGGTTGGGCGATTTGGTGCTTTTGCGCATAATGTACACTAGGTGGCAGTATAAACGTTTACACCGCGACTCGCCGGATCACCACTGAAGAAGAGTTAACGGAAGTGGAGAGTTGTTTGGCGCCGATTTTTGAGTTTTGATTGAGCCGCGTTCACATGAGGAGGAAGAGGAAGAGAATTCAGGTCTATTATTATTCTCTCCTGTTGGATTTTCCGGCTTGTCTCTCTCCTTTACTTTGGGATACAGGTTTGGCCAGGACTCGAAATGTATATAAAGTCTATCATTTTGGAGGGCTTTAAGTCCTACGCGGAGAGGACGGAGATTAACGGCTTTGACCCGCTGTTTAACGCCATCACCGGCCTCAACGGCAGCGGCAAGTCCAACATCCTCGACTCGATCTGCTTCCTGCTCGGTATTACTAACTTATCACAGGTGAGGAGAACATCTAACCTGCTCCCCTGCTAACACTGCATCATCTGCTCTGCTCTGTCAGCTAGCTAACACCATAGCAACCTTCTTCCTCCCACTGACAGTAAAAGAAAAGCGTCAAATCTCTTATTTTTCCTTTATAGACCATTTATAACACCTAAACTTTGAGTCTATCTGTCTATTATCGATCTATAGATAGATATATTTCACACCGAGGTCTTCAGTGGTGATCAGTCCACCTTTTAATACCCTCATTGTGACACCACGGTTATAGAAACTACCAATATTATAGAGAAATGCAGTATAACAGAACAGGAATCTCATACAGTAAGAATAAATGCTGTACTTTTACTAAAGCAAGAAACCCAATACACACAATTCAACACGTCTCCTTTCACTGGAGCCACAACTGCACCTCCACATACATCATCTCCAGCAGAAGCATCAATATTATCCTCCTAATCCTCTTTTTTTTCTAGGCAAATTGTGGGTTTGTGTTCAAAGTCAACAAGAAAGAAAATGCAAGTGTAGAAATGCTTTATGAATAAGCTTAACAACTCTTTATTTATTTATTTAGCTTTTGAGACTTTCCTCATGCTGTCCTGCTTGTCTTGTAAATATGTGACCAAATCAGTCAATCGTCTGTCAGATATTGTGGGATGAAATAAACAGCTATTAAATCCACACTGATATATTTGAGATTGTGCAGTTTTCTATAGATGCCAAAGGGCGTGAAAATGACACGCCAGTCTGATCGGTTAAAGCAACATGGATTTGCTACTATGTTCATTTCTGCTGGTCTTACAGCAACACGTGATGTGATTAAAGCAGAATACTGGCAATAATTATTACACGTTCATGGACAAAAAATATATATTAGAATGCAAGCCAGTGCTTCTGAATGTAGTGTTCCCATTCAAAGATTTATGACCTGGTGCTGTTTTTGTGCTTTCTGTTTATCTTCAGGTCAGAGCATCAAATCTCCAAGATTTAGTCTACAAAAATGGCCTTGCTGGAATCACTAAAGCCACAGTGTCCATCACTTTCGACAACTCGAACAAAAAACAGAGCCCACTGGGGTTTGAGACCCATGACGAGATCACTATCACTAGACAGGTGAGTTTCTAATGTATAGAAAAACCAGTTTAAAGCCGTGATGCACACATGCCTGTGAAAATAAATACAAGTATAAACACCTGGTCATGTAACAATCAAAACATTTTTGACTGAATTTTTTAATGTACAGATGTTAAGCTCTATTTCTATTTTTAAAAAAAAATCCTTAGCATGAATAACAACTTTATACACTCTTGGAATCCGGGGCAGTTTGTTTCTCAAAACTTTCAGCTGAAATACTTTGCTATGCCTCTTATACAACTTGCATAATGTCATCTGCATTAGTTGGAGATTTCTTTCTGACCTCGTTATCCAGTTCATCCCAGAGCTGTTCAGTTTGTTGCATATAAAATAAAAGAAACATATGTCTCAAAAACTATAAAAGACTTGTTCAGCCACTGACCACTCCGACTTTACAGCTTTAACTGCTGCTGATGCTCTAAACTGTAGTCAATAAACCTCCTGTGCGTTTTATTACAGGTTGTGATCGGTGGGCGGAATAAGTATCTCATCAACGGCGTGAACGCAAACAACATGCGTGTCCAGGATCTGTTCTGCTCCGTCGGGTTGAATGTCAACAATCCACATTTCCTCATAATGCAGGTAATATGTTTATTTTTATTTTCCACATTGTCTTGCAAACTGAAGGGTGTGAATTGGTTTTAATGTATTTTTATTTATTGATTTATTTTTAAATAGGGGAGAATCACTAAGGTCTTGAATATGAAACCCCCAGAGGTGAGGTGGTGAATTCATCTGTTTGCTTTTTTTAACTGCTTAAATGCCTTGGTTTTTTTTACTATTTGTATGTAAATACTTCTTTATTTGAAAAATAAAAATATATGGTATATTGTGAGTAAAATCTTTAATATGGTCTAGATTCTGGCCATGATTGAAGAGGCCGCTGGTACCAGGATGTATGAGTGCAAGAAGATCAGCGCTCAGAAAACCATTGAAAAAAAAGACGCGAAACTGAAAGAGATTCAGACGGTGTGCTTTTTTTTTTTTTCCTTCTTTTCTTTATTGTCTTTTTCCACCTGTTTCATGAGTTGCACTTTATTTGCTTTGTGTGTTTTGACCCCTGTAGATCCTGGATGAGGAGATCACCCCTGCTATGGAGAAACTGAAAGAGGTTACTAAACTTTTTTATTAGGCTTAGTAATTTGATTTAATTCTCCCAAACAGCGAGTTCATCATCATTCTCTCCCCTCCGTAAAAAAACACACTGCAGGAGCGCGCTTCCTATTTGGAGTACCAGAAGCTGATGCGCGAGATCGAGCACCTGAGCCGGCTGTACGTTGCGTGGCAGTTCGTGTGTGCTGAAGAGACCAAATTAAAGTCGGCTGAGGACCTGCAGCTGATGCAGAGTTCCATCAGCGAGCTCCAGAGCAGCATGCAGAAGAACGCCGACCGCATCCGTGAGCTCAGTGAAGAGATTAAAGTGCTGGAGAAGAGCAGGGACAAGGTAAAGTAGCAGCGGACAGATTCCATAAGCATAATGTTATAAACGTAATCACCGTCTTTCTTTGTGGAATACATGAAGTGTCTCACACGTACAATGGCAGGTTTAGATTGTAACTCTAAAACGAGAACGTGTTTTAATTGAAAATTATTGAATTAGACAACAATTATATTTGAAAATGTGCAGCACTGTGATGTGTGTGTGTGTGTGTGTGTGTGTGTGTGTGTGTGTGTAGGAAGTGGCAGGTGTTCTCAAAACTCTGGAGGATACTGTGGCTGAGGCCCAGCGAGTGGACACTAAAGCTCAGAGTGCTCTCGATCTAAAGAAGCAAAATCTTAAGGATGAGATTAAGAAAAGGAAAGAACTCATCAAAAACATGGAAGAGGTAATGTATCTGTATTGACATTTTCTTGATTTCTGTCAATGTGGAAGGCCCATGGCCCTCACTAGTTCACTATTTTTGCAGCAAAATATGGGTCAGTATGAGAGTCACAGTTTGCAATGCAATTTTTATCAATCATATATTGCATTAGCTTAACACCGGGGTTCTGCTGTACAGGTTTTAAACCCAACATTGCTTTCTTTTACAAGGACAAGAAGGTGTTGTCAG
Organism: Silurus meridionalis; assembly: GCF_014805685.1. NCBI lineage: Eukaryota > Metazoa > Chordata > Actinopteri > Siluriformes > Siluridae > Silurus > Silurus meridionalis. The sequence goes on along the minus strand of NC_060911.1, from coordinate 4,032,851 downwards.
CGAAAGAAGGCGAGGTGGCAAAGGCGGGGGAGCGGCTGAGGGCCGTGCAGGAGGAGGGGCAGAAGGACGCAGAGGAACTGGAGGCGGCCCAGCAGCACTTCAAGGCCGTGTCTGCCGGCCTCTCCGCCAATGAGGACGGTGAGGCGGCTACGCTGGCGGGTCAAATGATGACCTGCAAGAACGACATGAGCAAAGCAGAGACGGAGGCCAAGCAGGTAACATTTTCACCAAACCACAGATTGAACTTGTGTACAAAAGTTGTTCTTAATAATAATAAAAATGCTTTTTGTGTCTTTTATTAGGCCCAAATGAAGCTGAAGCATGCTCAGCAAGAGCTGAAAAGCAAGCAGGCCCAGGTGAAGAAGATGGACAGCGGATATAAAAAAGACCAGGATGCTTTTGAAGCTGTGCAGAAAGGCAGAGACAAACTGCAGGCCGAACTCGAGAAACTCAACTATGAAGGTTTCGATTAACTTGCTGTTGTCCTTTTGTTAATCGCTCAGTGTTTGTTTGATACTAACACTTGCTTGTTTCTCAGATGGTCGAGAGGAGCATTTGATTGAAAAGAAAAGGCAGCTATCTCGTGAATTTAACAACCTACGGGAGAAATACGAGTCCTTCATGGGACGTTTTCCTAACCTGCGCTTTGAATACTCGTAAGTACTTGTGGATGGAACGCAAACGATGACATTGTCATATCTTCCACCCCTAAACTATATCATAACATGGTCTTTATATAGATTTGTATAATGTGTGAAATGTTTAATGATATATAGATATTAGGGGTGCAACGGATCACAGTTTATCCGTACAGATCATGAGTCACGATATTGCTTTTTTTTTAAATAATTTCATAAATGCACAGAGCAGTCATGTGTCACATGAACGGGATAGCTTAGATTAGCATACATTTTTGAGATGAGTTTAAATAAATAAATAAAGTAAAATCCACAGGTGGTATTTTCAAAATTGCCTAATGAGACTGTTTGGCCTCCTGAATACAAGCACGGTATCACAGAAAAGTGTGTTTTGACACGGTGTTCCACAATACCGATGTTGTATCACTTGTTCTTTACTGGAAGGCATCTTATCTCCTGATCTGATGATAGTTTGATTGTCTCCGTTTGGATTTGAATTCATGTGTTGTGATTTTGCAGGAATCCTGAGAAGAACTGGGACCCCAGTAAAGTCAAGGGTCTGGTGGCGAACCTCTTCACGGTGACTGACGTGTGTAACGCCACAGCTCTGGAAGTGGTGGCAGGGGGTCGGCTCTATAACGTAGTGGTAGATACCGAGGTGAGTTTGAAACTGACTGTTCTGAAATTCTTTTTACCCAGAGAGAGCTGGACTCTATGAACTGCCAGCTTAGAGTTTATGTACTTGCTTTACTCTTTTTTTAATTTTTTTTTATTTTGGTTGCTCAAAAGTGTTTAAAATGATTTTTCAGGTAACCGGAAAGAAACTTCTGGAAAAGGGTGAATTGAAACGCAGATACACCATCATCCCCTTGAACAAGATCTCTGCACGAACCCTCGATGATGGAGTAGTTCGCACAGCCAAAAACATTGTAATGAACCTTTTAAATATAACAACCATTTTCATTGGGTTGAATATTTCTGTACTTTTGCCAGCAGAGATAATATTTTTGTCTAACTGTGTAAGGTGGGAGAGGATAACGTTCACACGGCTCTGTCTCTCGTGGGTTACCCGTCTGAGTTGCGTAAAGCCATGGAGTACGTTTTCGGAACCACGCTGGTGTGCGATACTCTGGACAACGCCAAGAAAGTTGCTTTCGATAAAGGTGTCAGCACCAAAACCGTGACCCTCGGTGGAGACGTGTTCGATCCACAGGGAACGCTGACTGGAGGTGAGCGCTGGAGAGAATGTGCTGTAGGTGCTCACTGAAAGGTTCTTTTCTAGATAACTAACGTGTACCTTGTGTTTAGGCGCTCGAGCTCAGACAGCCTCGGTGCTCTCTAAGCTGGCTGAGGTGAAGGAAGTACAAGACAAATTAAGGGCCAAAGAGGCAGAGCTCTCTACGGTGGAACAGGAACTCGGCAGCCTCAAGGGAACCGCTGAAAAGTAAGCATTTTAAATCCCTTCAAAACGTTCCAGTTTATTTTCAGTGAGCTGTAAGGTGAAGTGATGATCTTGACCATGTGGTGATTTATTTATTTATTTTTTCCCCATGAAGTATAGACAAGCAGCTATCATAAATAATTTATTTATTTATGACTAGCTAACAGATTTGTGTTTCGTCTATGTGGAAAGCCTAGACACACTCGTCTGTCTGTCTATCTGAAAGAATGAGCCGTTAAATTTTTCTCTGAAAGGTATCGTCATCTGAAGCAGCAGCTGGACCTGAAAACTGAAGAAGCTCAGATCCTGGAAACCAAACTCCAACAAAGCTCCTTCCACAAACAACAGGAGGAGCTTGAGAACCTCCGCAAGACCATTGGTATGTATACGTGTATATACACACTTGAACAGAATCTGTCAAGTCTGTGGAAGCTGCATGTTGATCAATCAGATATTCTGATCATATTCATCACTTTAATGCTATAATGTACATTAATAATGCAGTACATTGTAATGTACCCGTCATGACATACCAAATGATTCGATCTAGTTTGCTATCGATTTTACTTTTTGTTTCAATTAAATTTCTGAGTCAAGTTTCATTTTCCTGCGTTTAGAGGAAAGCGAGGAGACGCTGAAGAAGACGAAGGAGGTGCAGAAGAAAGCAGACGAAAAGTACAAAGTCTTGGAGAACAAGATGAAGAATGCCGAGGCAGAGCGGGAGAAAGAGCTGAAAGCAGCGCAGCAGAAACTCAACCAGGCAAAAAGCAAAGCAGATGCATTTAACAAGAGACTAAAAGAGAGACAACAGGTACCATTATTTCTAAACCAAAATCATTGTGGTTCTAGCAGTTACATTGTTGTACCACCTTGTCTTTTTTAGGGGGTTCCTTTAAATGCACTTTATATTATTGTTGGCCAGACATTGAGTGAGAGAGAGATTTTAATACTCTAATCAACGTGGGCATGGACGACAAATGGATGCTTTATGCAAATGTGTGTTTATTTTTTAGTGAAATCATATTCAACATAGCGCATGAAGACAAAATATTCTTGTAAATGTTTTAAAGTAATTATGGTGTTTTAAATTACAAAAATCATCAGTGCACCAAATGGAACTTTTGCTGTTTCCACACGGACGGTTTTAATTGCCGGATTTTGGTGCTTGATTTGAGACTTGGCGCATCTGTAAAATTAATTTTCGCTGGAGTTTATTTTTGTATATCTAAGTAAAGAAAGGACGTTGTGAATAAATGTGTTGTGATGAAGGTTTTAATTTCACCTGTTTTATATTTATTTATTTTTTTTATCAAATTTAAATCATGTTAATTTTGACAGCCCTAATATATTATATTATATATTTTATATGTATGCATATATATATATATATATATATATATATAATATGTGTATATGTTTGTGTGTTAATGTCTGTCTTTGCTCTGTGTGTGTGTGTGTGTGTGTGTGTCTAGGAAGCTGATGCTGTGGCTTTGGAGCTCGAGGAGCTGAAGCGGGAGCAGGCTGGTTATGAACAGCAGATTCAGGCTGTGGACGAGGCGATGAAAGCCTTACAGGAACAGATCAGTGCAATGACCACTGAGGTTGCAGCCAATAAGGTACAAATATGCTATTATAGAGAAGGATTATACAAGTGTGAAGTGATACAACAGTATTACATGCTCAGAATGAGATTAATAGCAGGAGGAAAAAAAGACATGAGGAAAAGTGATTGACTGCACGCTGAAGTAAGAAATATGCGTGTGTAGGATGCGGTGCGAAAAGCGCAGGAGCAGCTGACTCAGCAGAAAGAGGTGATCCTGGCCCAAGAGCGAGATATCAAGGGGAAGAGTGAAGAAGCCAACCGGTTACGAGAACACAACAACGACGCTCAGCTCAAAATCAAAGAGCTGGAACACAACATCAGCAAGCATAAGAAGGACAGTGCAGATGCTGCCGCTAGGGTGAGTGCATGACCGGGGCAGGTGTGTGCGGTGTCTCATCACTAATTACCACTTTCTGATTACTCCTGCACACACACACTTCCTCTTTCTCCTGATTCATAATCATTAAAGCAGGTTGTTTCAGTTGATACAGCAGGATGTCGTCCACATCCACTTTAAATATTGACTATAATCTGTAGATATTTTCAGGGTTTCTGCAGGGTCTTAAAGTCTAAAATGTAAATTGTATGCCTTAAAAACTCTTGAATTCCCTGTTCTAGGTTTAAAATAATTTTTAAACAGGTTATAATTTTCTTATGTCCTTGTAACGCAACCTCTAAGGCTCATTGAAATGCTCACGCAGCACTTTAGATTGTTTTTGTTTTGCTGCTGTCGTTTCCATGATGGTCTTTTTTTTCGCTAGTCCAAATCTAATTTTGCTACAAATAACTACAAAAACTACAAATGAGACAGACATGCAACAGCCAATCAGCTTTTGTTATTAGTACAAATCTCTAACCCTAACCCAAATCTCTCTCGGCTTGTACCACAGACGTAAAGCGGATTTAATTTATAGCTATGTGGAAGTGCAAGTTAAGTGATCCTTGGCTTGAAAAAAATAAATTTGTTATATAGGAAATTTTTAATTTTGACTTTGTGAAACCTGCAGAAATCCTGTATTTTGTGTAAATATTAAGATCATATTCGGAGTTGTTCTTACAAAATACTTACACAAGCTGATCAATAGACCTGCAGTCTGTCTGCTTCTTTACATCCAGCATTATTAGCATACTTGTTTTAAAAGGAATCGATATACCTTGGTAGAGTGCCACGGTCTTTCCTGATTTTTAGGGGAAACCCCTGGTGTATATAATAAGATATACCTTTATTCGTCCCACAGTGGGGAAAATTCTGAAGCTCATGTTGATTTATTCATGCCTTAGTGAGGGTGTACATATGATGTGTGTCACGTAGGTGACGCGCATGCTGGCCGAGAACGACTGGATCTCATCCGAGCGCAATCTCTTCGGCCAACCCAACACCGCGTACGACTTCAAGGAGAACAACCCTAAAGAAGCCGGTCAGAGACTAAAGAGACTGGAGGAGACCAAAGACAAGCTGGAGAGAAACATCAATCGCAGAGCCATGAACATGCTCAGTGAGGCTGAGGAACGGGTATGAACTTTCACCTCGGCGTGGCTGATCAGATGTACATCGCTGTTACTTTTCAGATCTGAAATATTCATAAACGTGTCTGTTTAACAGTATAACGATCTGAGAAAAAAGAAGAGGATCGTTGAGAACGATAAAGCAAAGATCCTGGAGACCATCAAAGAGCTGGACCAGAAAAAGAACGAGGCGCTCAACGTGGCATGGCAAAAGGTTAGAATTTATATACAACCAATATCCTGTTGTGAACATGAACCTATAAATGACCAAACGTGAAATGTGTGTGTGTGTAGGTGAATAAGGATTTCGGATCCATATTCTCCACGCTGTTGCCTGGAGCAGATGCTCGTTTGGCTCCACCTGAGGGATGTGGTGTCCTTGATGGCTTGGAGTTTAAGGTTGCACTTGGAAACACCTGGAAGGAAAATTTGACAGAACTGAGTGGAGGACAAAGGTCAGGCAATAGATATTATCCAAATACTACATCCAGAATCTGACACTGGTTTGATTTCTGTTGAGTTTGGATACAGGGGCATCGCCATGCTGGAACAGGTTTGGGTTTCCAAGTTCAAGTGAACGCAAAATTTTATTATACCGTATCCAAAGACGTCCTGTACAATTGGATGCCTCCAGCTTTGTGGTAACAGTGTGGAGAAGAACCACATACGGCAGGAAAGATCAGGTGTCCCAATACCTTTGTCCGATAAGAGAATTCTTGTATTTTAATGTTTGTGTGTTTCTTTTTCCAGGTCACTGGTGGCCCTTTCATTGATTTTGGCCATGCTGCTGTTTAAACCTGCGCCGATCTACATCCTAGATGAAGTGGATGCTGCTCTTGACCTCTCGCACACACAGAACATCGGGCAGATGCTGCGCACACACTTCACACACTCTCAGGTTTCATGTTAAAACCCTCCCACTAAAGACTGTAATGTTCTAGAAAATAGCATTTATATGACTAATATTTAATTGTATGAATTTGTTGTTTAATATGTTCATTATTTTGTTTTTAGTTTGTGGTTGTGTCGCTGAAAGACGGCATGTTCACCAACGCCAACGTTCTCTTCAAGACCAAGTTTGTGGACGGTGTTTCTACAGTCACACGCACGACTCAGAGTCATGAGGGAAAAGTTCTGGCCCAGCGTGCACATGCCAAAGCCAAGACTAAGGATAAACGCCAGCGTGAGCTGCTCGCCAGTTAAACACACAGTCGCAGGACACGCAGATACTCTTGATTAACTTCGCTTCTTTATTCTAAACGCATATGTATACAGTTTTCTTTAAACAATTAGCATATTTGCTCTTAACCAATTATTTCAAAAATGTAAGTTGTGCTTTGGACTGATCTAAAATAGTGCGGCATTGTTTTAAAAGTTTTGACCAGCAAAAGGTATCATCATGTAACAGAGTACACTGCCAATGTTTATTATTATTCATGGGCACAATTTTTTTTTGTGTGTGTACAGTGTTTATATTTTCTATCCTGCATTCTACTTCATTTATCTTGCCTTTGTTCAAAATTCATTTTATCTATTCACTTTTATACTCTATCATTTCTACTTCTATAAGATGCATTTTTTTCTAGTTTGGTTGATTTTTTTTTTTTTGCAATAAACGTGCAATTGATTAGACCTTTTTTTTCCTGTTGTAATGATTTACACTATAGTAGTTTGCAGCTCTATCTTGATGCATGTGACTGAAGTCTTAAGCTTCCGTTAGCATGTGAGTGAGTCTGAGAGCTGCTGCTGTACATCAGGTGTTACTCAGTGTTTGTATGATCATGAGGAATTGACATACGTTTTAGCAGCAGTTACTACCTCTGTTCTTCATGCATCATTTAACAAATGCACTACAAAATGCCAAAATAAGGTTTTATTAATCATTCCTTCTAATTGGGTATTTGTGACCTCAAAACCACTATAACTCAACAATGGAAGGATGATGAGTAGTTTGGTTTATTGTTTGATGAAGGCAGTCATGTGGCTTCTACACAAGTGATTAAAGTTATAAATGAATATGAAGAATGGAGTATGTAGCAGTCTGGGTGGGTAAAATGCTTTGCAGAAATGTAGATGTACTTGCTGAGGTTCCCAAAACCGAATGAAAGTCACAAAAAAAAACTTATTTATGGGCATAATTTCCCCATTTGTTTTACTTCTGAAGACAGGTGCTTGGCTCTTTAACCCTCAAACAGGGCACTGTGCGAACATGCAAATGTTAGAAGATCTACCTTAAATATACACACATACGGCCCAATTTCAACTTTTATGGCATAGAGCGAGTCCATTCTACTAGTTCATCACACTCCTGCAGAGGATTGTGGGGAAGGTCTCTTTATTGAAAGTGGAATGGGGAAAAGCAGTAGTCACACAACCCACTGAGGGATGATTTCACTAGAGATAAACACAACACTTGCATAAGTCAGACGCAACGTTTTAGGCTTTTATACTTATGTAGTCGCTTTGAACACCGTAAACTTATACACATCTGGATCATGTAGGATCTGGTTACAACTGCATTCATAGAAGTAAAAGGTATTGAAAATGATTGGCAATGGTCATGTGCAAACAACCTGCATCATGTATCCAAGTTCATCTAGAAGTAATTTATTTAAAGTACAGCCATTAAACCAGGACCCAATGGAGTTTTACGTGTTTTTTCTTCTTCTTTTTTTTTTTGTCATATGCTTATGGGAAGGACGACTGTCCACTGTGCAGAAAGACGTGTTTGTAATGTGTTTGCTTGTTACTGTAGAGACGTGTGCAGGAAGAATCTTCCTATGTGTTTAAGGCAGACCCTGTATTTTTCTTCTCAGTGTTTGGGCCTTGTCTTTCAGTTCAGGACGGTTGTCCGTTTCCATCGTCGCAAGAGAACGCTGGAGCTGTTGCCGGCTCTGTTCACTTAGGCAATCCCACTGGTCGCTCTCTACACACACACAAATACATTATACATGTTCATCTGAATGATTGAGCAACTCCATCTTTTAATGCATGAACACATTTAAAACAGGAATTCTACCTTCAATCTTTTTCAGGAGTATCTCCAAAATTGACAAGCCTTCAGTCCTTATGGAGGAGTAACTTCTGTTTTCTAAAGGGGGAAAAAACGTAAGCATTATATCTGTCCTATTAATAATAATTTCACTTTTTCAGAGCTGTATTACCCAGTGGTGATGCGAGTGAAGTGCAGGTTTCTGACAGGAGTGCACTCAGCACTGGGGAGTTCTGATGGTTCTTTTCCAACAGCAGTAATCTAAACAAAACCAAAACAACAAGATTTCAGGCTTTAAAAAATATTAATCAGACCAGTCTAGACATATTTATTTTCTTAAATCTTGTTTAAATCTAAACAGTCTTTTCATTGTTTCAAAGGATATCACAAACAGTGCTGAGTTTGTTAATAAAGCATTGAAAGTTGGATAAATAAACTTGATCTCACCCATGATAAAACGCTTTCATGCACTGCAAGACACTTAGCTGAACCCTCCAGGTGCTCAATTTTAATCGATCACACATCAGCCCACACACTTCTGCCTGGTACCGAGCTGCAACACACAAACATTTGATACGTGTTCAATTTGTAGGGTAATAATTCATTTTTACAGCATTCCTGATGGTTAACTTTCTTACTCTGCGTCTCCTCCTTCTTCGGCCAGGCTTTCCCCAGAGCCTCAAATGCACACAACAGAACTTCGGTTCGCAGCTCTCGCTCTTTCACGTCTTCATCGTCGTCATCGTTGTGCTTGGGTGAACCACCGCCCACAGGTTGATTCTGCGGATCACCAAAAAAAATTTAGTATATGAAATTTAGCAATAAAACAAGACCCAGAGAAACAGACAACAAAAAGGGCGCTGTTCAGGTCCTGAAATATTGGCATCCCCTGATATATACTGCAGAAATGTTCTGAACAAGACCGTTGACCTGGAGGATCTGAATCTCTGACTCAGGGTAATTGATCTGAATTTTCTTATCAAACATTACTGGAATTGTACTAAATGCAGGGGTGGAAATGATTAGTCTGTCGTTGCTGTATACTCTGGAACTTTACCTTTTTAATGATCGGGAACAAAATATCAGCCATTTCCTGAAAGCGATCCTCTTTAGCCGCCTCCAAGATGTTTGCTGCACTGTGCAGGGCGGCCATTTTGTAAACAAGAGACTCCTTTTTGCATTCCTTTAGCACCATGTCCAACACTTGCTGTACAGTTGGTTGACCTGGTGCGGGCTTCTGCAGCTCTCCACTACATACACAAAACGTACAACGTATATATCATAGAACGGCGGTCTAAACGCGGGTATAACATAAGAGGAAAGGAGAAAAGGAAAATCGTTAGGTGACTAACCTGCACTGTGACACTACCGACCCCACAGCCTTCAACAGCTCTTCCTGAAAGATAATATTTTAATTACTTATTATTAATAATAATACATCTGAATATTAGTGGGGATAAAAACCTTGCATATCAGATGTTCTGTATACTTGTAATCAGCTCGGTGTACACGCTCACCTTCCCAGCCCATGTGCGTCCGGCGAGCGCCTGCAGTAATGCACTTAGCACCATCCCCAAGTGAGGTGCTACAAGCGAGCCTGTCTGTTGCTTGGCGATGGTTGCCATGGCGGCTCCACCTTGCGCCTTCATTTTCCACGACTGAGATTGCAAAGCTCTCTGGGTAATGGCTATGAGCTCAATCATATACAGCCTGATTCCACCAAAACTGCCTACAGCGATCAATACAAATGCAGGAAGTGAATTAACAAGGGGTTAGTTTTGTTAAAACACTTAAAAGTAGGCTTTACATCGATGCTTTTCAGGTTTTTTTTAAATCATTTAACTGTTGAAATGATCGTTGTTGATGTTCAGTAAGTGAACTTCAGTATAAGTATAATTCAAATTTTAATGTATAGTATAGTACATACTATACATACGTTTTAAAATTGTAATTATACTTTATACTATGTGAGGCAAAATTATTCACACATCCTGTGACTATTTTATTCATCTCCTTCACCCCATCCCTCATTACCAGGCACGTGTTCCTGCCAGACCTCATCCCACAATTTGGCATCTGCGCTCTCCCCTAATTCATCGGGCTGCTGGTGCATGCCAAGGAACGCCAGTGGCAGGGCAACACTTGCGTGAGCCTTCAACACGTCGGGACTGTAGTGACTGATGGCATGGACTGTCAAACAGCATGATGACTTATACACAGCCTCTGAAAAGAAAAAAAACAGTCAAGTGCTATGATTACACACACACACACACACACACACACACACACACACACACACACACACACACACACACACACACACACATATATATATATATATATATTTAAATAAATAAAAAAAACCTGCCTTCTTTCTCCAGGTACCATGTGCTGAGTTTCTGCAGGAGCTTCTCCACACTGCTGTCCTTTGCTGTCTGAAGGAACAGAAAAACATTTTATTCAATTCAGTGTTTGTTTGTTTGGATGACAAAAAAAAAAATAGAAAATAGAAAAGAATCTGCATCTACTCACTCTGACCAAATGACCGATAGCGAAGGCAAACGATTTCTGAACCACTACGCTGCGGTCATGGATCCCGTTTAATAGTGCATTCATTAGTTTACCTGCAAATGTAAATGCCACATGCACAGTTAATGTTTGTAAATAATTGTTTACATACACTGATGTGTGTATATTAAATAAACTACCTGAGTAAGGAGTGAGGTCTTGAGGACACTGAACTGTCAGTGACACGATCACGCTCGCACAGCCACCCTGAACAGCATATAAATATACAACCATGTGTATTACATACACACACACACACACACACACACACACACACACACACACACACAGTACAATGTGTTTACACACTTACCTTGGTTCCAAGACCGACTCCACTCTTTAGTAAATCGCATAGTTTGGGAACCAGCTCACCCAACACGGATACATCCAAATGCTGCAAACACTAACACACACAAACCAACACTTGTTGATAAAAGCTCTGGCATCCTTCCAAGATTCTATTTATGCAAAGCATCTGGTGTACAATACCTTGTGTATATATGATTCAGTGTAAGAATGAGTACATTATTATAAATCATACATACTGACTTCTTTAAGAGGTTCTGTTAGAGAAAACTCAACATTCTGACCAATCAGAATCAAGAGTCCAACAGTGTTGCATTATGAATAATTCAATAATGATGCTATTACACACATTAGATGATAGTCACACAATCAAAAAGACAACAGTGATATTTTGGAGAGCTTCGGCCAGGTAATTCCAGCCTCATTAGGAAAAGCCCTGCAAGTGCTTTTAGCTTCCAGAGTGTATCCGGCAAAAACCCTTTTACCAACAGCCATAATGTGTGTTTTGGCACGGCAACAGAGCGCTAGTCTGGCGCACGCCTTGAAAATTCATACCATATTAATGGTCTCCATCATAGGTGAGGACTTCGCTGCACTCAGCCTGGCAGTATCCATTGCACTCTGTGATGAGAGGAGAACACGTTCAGATTTCACACTCGAAACAGGTTTCATTTTCATTTGAGCGACTTCATACTTCATACTATAAAGCATACATAATAGCTGATACATACTGAGTACAGAAATTTCATTTTCACATTTCAATTCCATAGCTAGGGTTTGCTGCATTGGATGCAGATTTTTTTTGTGGGTTTTTTTGTACGTTTTAAGACAGTTACATGTATTTGGATGGAAGATGCCGTAGATCCTCAATGAAAAATATTCACAGATAATTTTGAATGATCAGTCCAACACAACATACTATGATATGGCATCACAAGTTGGTACTAAAGCATGTTTCAGTATCATATTCAGTATTCGGGTATCAGTCCATCTCTCAAAAATCTGACTCACAACCCAATCCTCTCAATTTTAACCTTAAACTGATAATAAACCACATACACATGTGACGAGAATCAAAAAAGTAATAAAGCAGATTTTGTCATTTTCTAATCTTCCTTTATAATACAGAAAGAAAATCATTAAGCAGCCTGTCTGAACCTTGCCTTAATGCTTTTTTTAAATCAGGATTCAGTGATGAAAGGTATAAGAGCTGCTGCTCACCTTCTCCTGCTCTGTGGCTCTCAGACTGAGGTAGTTAAGTACTTGCGGTTCGAGTACACTCAGCGCCTCTAGCAAAGCCGGAATGAGACGAGGAGCGTGTGGTTTCAGGCAGCTACCTGCTGCTTTACTGATCTTTACAAGTGTCTGGATACTAACACACACACACACACACACACACACACACACACACACACACACACACACACAAAGCATAAGTATCAAAAACAAATGTCAATCAAAAACAGGTTATTTTCAGATACTAAACCCTTTCCTACCTGAGTGCGCGCACCTCGGCCACGTTGCTGACTATGCCCCTGTCTAGCAGAATTGGCAGGAGCACAGCGACTGTTTTTCTAGCCGATGCACCTGTTGATTCACATGTTCGCACACATATCTGCAAAAACACACAGAACAAAAAAGTGGAATATTAATAGTAGTGACTAAATGCTAATATATGCAAATGCAATCACAAGTATATACGTTTTTTTTTTTTTACCTTGCTGAGCGTTTTCAGTGTTAAATCTGCTGCTTTTCGTACTGATTCCTGAAATATACAAAAATAATGGATTCAAGAAGTTGATTAAGCCATTTTATTGCAGCAATAATTTTTTAACGATGAAACCGAGCCTGTTCTAGCCTGTCAATAGCACAAAGCAAACTGCATTATGATATGCTTTCCATGGGTTAAAGTAGAAGATCTTGAGTAGTCCGCTAAAGAGCTCTGACCTCAACCCTACTGATCACCTTTGGGATGAATTGGAAAGCTGATTGCACCCCAGTCCTCCACACATTATCTACATCTGACTTTACTAACTGTTAAACTGTTAAATGTAAAGAAACATCTTCCCAGAAAAGTGGAGGTTACTGTAACAGCAAATGGGAATTAAATGGGGACAACTCTAAAGTTGTCCACAAACTTTGTCCATATCGTGTATATACATATATATTTGTTTTATATTTGCATACCTTGATATCATCCAAAACCCGGAAAAGTGTTTCCCAGATATCTGTTAGATGCTCTAAAAAGTCATCTGCAGACCTTCCACGAATCAGATCATTTAAAGCCAAACAGCTAAAAGTGAAATAATTGTTAGCAAAAAACTTCTACTGAATCATCAAAAAACAATTCATTTTATTCAGCATGGTTTTGAGTTCGGGTGTTGTACGTTACCTTGACTCCCGTACTCTCCACATATTGCTGGTCAGGTTGGAAATCACATCCTGCATTATCTCTTTGAAGTATTTATCAACCTTAATGAAAAGAAACACAAATTAAAATTTGATAGATTCTTAAATTAGCGTATGATAAAGTGTATGATAAAATCATACTGTTGTTTTGTCAGTGACGAGGGCATCCCAGATGCTGGTCATGGCTTGTCGGATCCCCAGGTTGGGATCAAACTGATACCTGTAGAGACGGGGAACTAACTGCGACAAAAACGGAGCAAGCTGCTCTCCAGCTTTAGCTGCAATAATGTTAAAGCCAAATGCTGCCCCCTGTAACAAATAAACCATAAGGGGAAAAGATTTTAACTGTTAGTTCTGTTACAGATCTGTGCATAGAGACATATTTAAAGCAGCACAACAGATGAAAACAAAAAATCCAGACACAATGAAAAACGCTAGATTAAGAATTTACATACAAGTAAATGCTTGATGAAATAAACATTATATTGATAGATTCACCTTTCTTGAGTTCCACATGGCATGGTGATTGGCCAGGTTCATGAATTTGTAAACAAGATCTGGTTGGTTCAGATCACTTGCTAGAGAGCAAAGCTCCTTGTAGGTCGAGAGGCCATGCCTGTCAATCAGGTAGAGAAAGATCAGAAATTTTAACATAATTAAGAGTACATTCAAGAGTACAGACAAAAATGGTGTGTATTAGCTGATGAGCATAAGAACATTAACAACATTCTATACTCAAATCAGTAAAAATAAATGACCTACCCATCAGGTGCTTTACCAAGAGCATCGGACTGAAAGACCTCAGTGTCTCCAGATACTGTGTGTTTGACTCTATGCACACACACAAAGTTCAAGTCTTAATGCTCCTGCATAAGTTAAATAAACTATACTGAATATGTCTTGCAACTGATACTATTGTTAGAGCTGCAGCTGACACTCATTCAGTTGACAGAACTTCGATAAATCTTAAAGACAGCAATAAGCCTACATCAATAATTTATGCATACTCAATATACCTGATCTGAAGTTCTGTACGATGCACTTAAAGGGTCTGAAATCATTAATAAATGTAAAATGGAAATTAAATACCTTTTTCCAGTCATAAGAGTCTCCACTAGAGTGGACACCAGTTCCTGTTGGTCCTGCTCTCCTCCCAGTTCATACACTAATCCCAGGCCTTTAGACGCCACGTCCTGACTAAGCTCTGCACAAACACACAGAAACACACACACGCGCTTTTAAATGTTTTATCCAATGTATAAAAGTTAGCACGACTCATCAGATATAATAAGTGTCATTTTAAACTCACCATCTGGATCAGACAATACGGAAATGAAGGCTGTCTGGATCTCCTTAAGATGAGACTACATCAGGAAAGAAATTGCCATTATAACTAATGCAACATGCTTCAATGACAGTAATTGATTATATTGTATAATACATATTGTGTTATGTTTATATTAGATTGTGTAGTGTCTGTGCATGGGTGTTTACCCGAATCTCTTTATGCTGGCTCAGTTTCTTTACAAGTGAGAGGAGCCATATGCAGGCAGCCTGACGCACATGGGGATTCTGACTCACTATGTACTTAGACAAGATGATGCTCAAAGCCCAGGACAAGACATCATTATTCTTTAAATCTAAGACACAGAGAGATGAGTGTTTTATCTTATTAATACACTGCTAAAAATCTATACACTCAGCTGATACAGCAGTTATTATAAAAACCTTTAAAACTTAATACTATATAAAGTACACACTCATAAAACACTGTTTTCGCACACTTCTGAGTGCACACACACACACACACTCACTCTGAGGAGGGCAGTACTGGTCTTCAGTGCAAGTCCACACATCCCTGGCAGCACCTGAGCAGGTCCCTACAGAGGCACTTGTTATGGCCTCACCGACAGTAAACTGCAGCTCGACCTGCTTGGCCTGAGAAAGACGAGAATTTATATTTATTTGAAATTTATTTGAGTTATTAACACAACACTAGAAGTTGTTTAAAGCATGATGATGCTACCTCTACTGAATCCATGAGGCCTTGCAGGAGTTTTTTCTGATGTGGGAATTCTTCATCTCCCACTGGGAGAAATCCCAGTGTCTGAATTACACGTTCCTTCATCTGTCCACAGAAAAACGCATCTTATTACCAATCGATTCGATCAGAAGCGACCGACGGCCATAAAGAACTTCTAATTATAAAACACTTAAACATGAACATTAAGATGAGAACATCAGATGAACAATATGATAAATAATATGGTTTTATATTATGATGAATCAGCCTGACAGAGAATCTGTGTGTGATGTCTTTGCAGCGGTAATGCAAGAGCAACAATAATAATAATAATAATAGTAATACTATTAAAAGAAAAAAAAAAAAAGTCTTAACTGGACGTTACCTTGCCACTTTCTTTGCCTGATGTTATCCTGGCCAGCAGGTTCTCCACCAGGCTGAGTTTGCTGAATCCGTCTCCTTCGCTTGGTATTAGTAATTCCCCATTACGACTGATCTCGCCCAGAGCGGTTACTGCAGCGATTGTCAGCAAAGGACTGGTGCTGTCCAAAAACAATCCTGCAGAGCAAATTGTGAAAATTACCCTCTGGAAGACTCACCAAAGAGGTGAGGTCAGCCACCCTGTATTTCAATGACTCTTAATCAAAGGTTATAAATATTTGAACAAAATTACTCTAAATCAGAGTAGGATAGAAAAGAGAAGGATATATCACAGTTAAGAGAATGATATCTATATAGTACACCCCACGAGAGAGAGGCATGCTGGTCTGCGAGTAAGTTCAGCTGGACGCAGAGAGAAAGGTGTCTGGAACCACGAGAGTGTGGGTGATCTCCGGCTCGAGTACAGTAAAGAAAAGTGCCGCAGACAAAAACATGAACATGAATAGGACATGTAGCTGTGCATGGTTAAACAACGTAATGCTGTTATCACTTAGAGTGTACTCTCTTTTGTTGTCAGTTATTTTGAGAGGACAGTAAATCTGCACTGCTATACAAGCTGCAAATCAACTACTAAAACATATAAAAAATGTATTGTCCCTTGAGAAGATATACTAAAATGGTTGCTGAAATGTGAGGGGTGTGCTCTCTTTTGTGATACTGTGTGTGTATGTATATTTTGTGTATTTATATGTATATAAATGTATAATTGTATATATGTAATTATATATACATACACACAGAGAAAGAGATTTGTGTTCAAATCATTTTGTTTATTTAATTTCCCTCGTGTATTAAAAAAAAATCACTAGCTAGCTAATCAGTCATTTGGTAATAGTCCAAATGCGTAATGCAGATGTGAAGTGCACTCATAAAATAATAAATAGTGTCTAAACAATGTCCTTAATGCACCATGCTTTTTGAATGGTGCCACTCCAGGTTTAGTTTCAAACACAGGTTTAAACTGCAAAGTTAAATTAGAAAATAAGGCTTTAATTTCACATCATCATGCGGTACTTCTCACTTGTTAATGGTCATACCAATGGTTTTGGTGGCTGTAGTGATCAGTTCCACATCATCTTTGGATGTTGTACTTATTCTCTCAAGCAAGGTCAAGCCACGTCTCCAGCTCATGTACCGGCCCACCATGTATCCTAAAGCCAAAATGGCACCGTGCTGGGACTCGGGACTCTGCGTTTAAAGAACAGTTTATATTACACCAAAAAAATGTTACAAAATTTGTATATCTCTAAAATACACAATCCTTTAGCCATCCCATTCTGAATCATATGCGTTGATCCTTTCGCCAGTCATGAAAACAATTTTAACACATTATTTTTAAAACATTATTTTATTATAAATTAGAAGACAAAACACCCCTGCTCAGGCAATGTCTATTTAAAGTATGCAGCACCCTGGTACGAATGTTCAGTCTGCTGCCATCAGGCAAGCGTTTCCGCTGTCCGATGTCCAAATCTGAGAGTCTTAGAAGGCGCTTCTTCATTCAAGCTATCAGACTACTTAATGCGAACATTCCCATCCAAACTATTCCATCTCTTATGCTCATTTCTCCCTTACAACCATACTCGTGTTCATTCTGCATTTGCACACAGCACCTTAAATTCTCACTGTTACAGTTTTTGTTTTGTTATTGTTACATTCCAAAAGAATTTGTGCTTTCATTTTGTACATCTAAATATATTTGCACAATTTTTCATACCACTTATAATTGTCATTTATTTTCTCTAATTTAAAATCAAAAAGTGACTTAAAATATATCTTGCTCTATATCAAAACATATACAGAACAAAGCAAAATTACATACATGATTGTCTTTAGTGATCTTGATCAGGTTTTGTACGGCGATTTTGAGATCATTTCCGGACATGATGGAGACGACCACGGCATACAGCTGAGCAGCTAGCTCCCGCATGTCCTCCTTATTGGTGTTCATCAGACCCTGGCATAAGGATATACATTATATACAATATATTTAGGAGATACACACACACACACACACACACACACACACACACACACACACACACACACACACACACACACACACGTGTGTGTATAAATAATTGAGCAAAATTATTGGAAAGCTGATGAATTAGACACTCACTTTTATCCAGTCGATTTTGTTGGCGAATCTGGGAGCGAGTTTTTGAGGACAGACAGACACCACCTCTAACAAGCAATACATGACCGGAATACCTGCAGAAATACACACAAAACAATTAAATATTAAAACATGACCTACTTTTATGATTACTGATGAAAACAATATTTAGACACAGGACTGTACGGTGAAGTATCAAACAAATGCCATCATAATTGCAGTAGCTTAGTTTATAAATATAAAGAAACAAAATTGGAATTAAATTTTTGTAATATATCCTGTTAGATATGTCTAATTTATTGTTAATTATTGCAAGGTCAAAGTTCAGTCATGTCTGTCACTTATTTTATCTGAATTTATCTTATAGAATGGAATTGAATATAGAATACCCCTGTTCTCCTCTACCCCTGCTTCGATAATGAGTGGTTGAGGGTTACTCTTTGGAAGGGTGGGGGTTCAAGCCCCACTATCACCAAGCTGGCACTCTTGGGCTCTTAAGCTTTGCTTCAGGGGAGCTTTACGAAGCTGACTCTGCACTTTGACCCCAGCTTCCTATCCTCACTGGAGTATGCAAAATACAGAATTTCCCCTGTGCTGTAATGCACATGTGACAAAAAGCCTCTTCTCTTTCCTTAAAACTAATCAGTTCACTATGCAGTGCTGTGGCCGACACCTTGATTTCTGACCACTGTGTTATTTACCTCCAACGGCCGACAGCAGCTGCTGCAGCAGATCCATATAGACCTGAACTGGATTGGCTTCTACTCCTTTAGACATCGAGGAAGATGCTGGAGCTTCGTTTGCGAGCAAAGACCGAACATAGCGGCCGACAACAGGAGCGTCATCCTGCATGTCAATCAAACTCTGCGAAGCAGGTGTGGCCCCAGCACTATGAGCCAAACACATCCTGAGGTATAAAACAATCTATAAAAAAAAAAAAAAAAAAAAACATAAATAGGGGATCATTTTGTTCTTTAAATATTTATACACTCCTTTATATTAAAATTGCTGCAAAGTCAAGCACATATCATCAGTGTATACAGAGCGACATGGTGATTGATTTTATTTTTATATCGACCTCTTCAAACGTGGCAGGGTTAAAAGGGAGAGTTGAGGTCCCAACTATGTATTTGGCAGGAGTCTTCATCCTCTCCGCAGCCTAAAACATGGCAACACATACAGGATATTTATAAACTAAATAGCAAACAAAAAGGTGAATTTTTTTTGTAAAAAAAAAAAAAAAAAAAACACCACCACCACCATTGTTAAAATATTTTTACTTTTTTTTTTTATTACATATGGTCTGACCTTCTCCTGAATGTAGCGGACCATCTCAGCAAAAGAAGGCATGGGTTTGGATTTTTCTTTCTCTGCACTCTTGGATGAAAGAGACCTGAGAGTGCGCCGGGCCTCTCCAGACACCTCATCACGACTATGCAGAGAATAAAGTCATATAAAAAATAAAAACTGTGCAAAAGAAGAAAGCAAATATAGAAGTACTATATATAGAAGTATTTATGTTGACTTACAGATCTCCAGCAGCTAGCAGAAGCAGATATCTGGAGGGAACATGGTCCGGTGCAAACACCATGCTGGCAAACTTCATTGCCACTTGGCGCACCTGCACCTCCGGCTAATAATCACATCAAATTTTTTTTTTTTAAATGAAGTTACATTCTGTGGCATTTTACATTTACAGAATCAAAACATTTACAGGGAATGTATACACCAATAACCAATCAGGTATTGTCATTAAGGGTCACTAGGTCAATATGACAAACCTTTCCAATGTATGCAGCCACCAGTGCCTCCATGAGGTTGAGGAGAGCCCCCTGCAGGTTGACATATGCACCCACCATCATAGACAAAGCCTCTTGTATAGCCAGACGCACATCTGCTTCTTCCTGTGAACACAAAAATACATGACACTGTTCACTATTGTTTCATTTATTCAAAGTCATATAGCCCTATATACGTTTAGACTAACATTCACAGAACCTTTTTTGCACACATTTTTTTATAATGCCCTTTTCTCTGCATCCTCAAAATCAAAATGTACAATTTGGTTAAACTCACCTTGCACATAGACTCAAAGAACTGCTGGACCAGGGCTATGTCTTTAGTAAAGAGCTGCGGCATTCGGCTATAAGGAAGCGTATATTACAAGTTAGCACAGCTTTGAAGTAAAACAAAATAATTATTTACGATATAGGACTGAATAAAAACGACAAATAAATTACCTAGCAAGCTTTCCAACAGCTGAGTAGGCCATACACAGCAATTTAGGATCCTGAAAAGCAAAATTAACATCACTCATTCTTATTATGTTAATTCAGTTGAAATTCAGTTAATTGTTAAGAAATGTCAAAAGAATAGTTATAACCTCCTTGTACTCGTTGATAAGCTTGGTAAGGCCGTTAAGCAGCATCAGTCCGAGTGGCTTATTAGTATCAGGACACCTGCAGTGAGAAAACCGAGGTTCAGATTTAAAATGCTGTTCCTGTGCAACACATTAACCAGTGTGCATCAAAATTAAGTGAGAATTTTAAATAATGCATTCTGCATGCTACATAACAAGAACGCTTACACAACACAGATATGGTGCACAAACTGCAAAGTGAGAGACAGGAGTTTATTGTTGGTATTGGCCCCAAACAGCCCATCATACACAACCTGAAACACAAAAAGAAACCATTTTAACCAACACTTAATTCTTAGTACCACATCCATTTTCATTATTTATTCTAAACCCTGATCTGCATTGCTTTTCTTTTCAAACCAGCCTTTACCTCCTAGCGCACTGACCTGGATGTTTGACGGAAAACACTCAGCTGCAAGTCTGGAGCGAAGAAGATGAGGCAGGATCTTCATCTTGACCCTGGTGCTGACGGGTTCATGCTTCAGTTCTCGCTTCACTGAAGCACCCTGGGGGGAAAAAATCTTAATCATCATTATCTAAGATACAGATTACCATTTAAATTTGGTTATTAAATAAAAACATTTAATCTTGCAGGTCCATTCATTTACAGAAGCAACCAAGAGGCAAAGGGTAGTGCTTGACATGATGCTACCACCACCATGCTTCACTGTGAGAATACAGATCTTCTGATCATGTGCAGAGTTGGAAAAATGTGCTGCACAATCTGGATTCTAAAAGAAATACTGGCATCTTAAAAACATTTGCAAAATCTCCTAAATTAAATTAGAGACATACCTTTGATTTGATTGGAATATCGCCCAAGTAAACCTTGAACATTTTGTTAATGATAAGTGGGTTGTTCCAATCAATGATGCTGTAACAGGAAATAAAACACAACAGAACAGTTAAAAATGTTTATTATACAATGGAAACATGTAATAGAAAAGGATACCTGCTATCCTATAACAACTCCATGTACCTCTGCTTGCTTTTCAGTTCCAGGTCAGCTGCTGTAGCTACACTATGCCTGGTGTCACTAGAAGCAACAACCAGGTGGACGACTGTGTCCACTTCAGGTACCTGCTGTGCTTCGATGAACTTTACAATCCCCAACTTGCACTACAGAAAGAACAATTAGCTCTGTGCATGTACACTGTTTCCAACAGCATGTAAGTGTTCCTGATTGTTTCTTGTTAAACACATTGAAATCAATATGCTTTCATAATATATTTGTACTTTTAATTTACATACTTTCTTTCCAAAAGCCAAAGCTCAGGTTGAAAATGTACCTGCTCCAACTGTTCAGGACTCCACTGCGCTTCTCCAATAACCCGCTTAACAGCGTACAGGCTCATCCCTGGAGGAGGCTGAGGAAGGCCTTGTCCTGCTGCTCCTCCTGCTACAGAGCCCCCCTGTGGGGAGGATGGAGCAGGGCGGCTTGCTTGCTCATTCAACACAAACCTGTTTCAAGAAAATGAATAAATGAATGAATGAATGAATGAAAAAGCAGCAGTTCAATACTTTGTGAAATGATCTGATCCAGTGATAATATTCAAACACAGCTATTGTACTATGAACGATCTATTATTGAAATAAATGTACAAAACCTGGGTCTAAAGATTCTTACTATCATACCATACCTGATCTACTCTCCTTATTACCACTATAACATATATTCAGATCATGTTCATATTTACCCAGCTATATTTAGTCTTAAACATCTAGAAGTCAGCAAGAAATACAAAAAAATTATTCATTTTTAATTCATTTTCAGGAACCAAGTCAAATATCACCCACACACACACCCACCCACCCATAAGGCATCAGAAGGACGTCAAGCATGAACTCCAGAAGCTGATGAACAGTCTTTGGCTTCTCTGTGAGGACAAAGGGCGATGCTTTAGAAGGCTCGGTGGGATACTTCATGTGGTACAAAGTGGGGATCAGCAAATGCATGAGGCTGGAACAAAAAACAAACATATTAATAACTATTATGTACAGCAGCCAAGAATGTCCAGGTTTGTTATTACACATTTTCTGAAACAATCCAATGAAATTTTTGCAAATGCTGTGACGTACATCTCACATGTGAACACTAGAGACAACTGTAGCTACTTGAATACTTCTCGGCAATATTAATACCATCAGCTGCATAGCCTGGGCTTGTGAATTTAATCTAAAGCAAATAAATGTCGAATAGGTCTGTTCTAAACATTACACAACATAAAATTTATTGCATTTGGCAGACACACTTATCAAGAGCGACTTACATTTATATCATTCATACAATTGAGCAGCTACATGGTTAAGGGCGTTGCTCAAGGGGCCCAGGTGTGGCTGCTTGGTGTGGCCGGGATTTGAAATCATGACCTTTGGATCCAAAGGCCAATGCCTTAACCACTCAATGCCTTGACCAATGTGGTCAGACTAACCTGTCCTGCTGAGGCTCCGGTTTGCCCTCCATGGCCGTGAGCAGGGTGGGTGCCAGCTCACACTGTTTGGCCACATCCAGTCTGGGGTAACCCATCTTTATGTAGATTATTGTGAAATTCTGCAAACACAAACTCAGTAAATGAAGAGGGTCTCATACAAAAAAAGTTATTTAAAAAAATGTTTTTTTTTTTAGAGCTCTGAATATTGTATGTGAGTGCATACATACAGTTACGAAAGACATTGCTGCTGGATCCTGATATTGGACAAGTAGCGTCTCTACAGGCAGCTGAACCTTAGGACGACTTTTAATCCGCTTATTCACGTGAACCAGTAGTTCCATAACCTGGACAAGGTATAAACATGACACTGGTTATAAAAGTACTTCTGGCTGTGATGTACTTGACCTCAGGTAATGCCTCAGGTGACAAAACATAGAAAATAATTTGGCAAAAAGCTAAGAACTTCAAGCACCCTGTAATTATGACCCAAAGTACCTTATTCCTCTTATACAACAACGTTATAATTTTTTTAATATTTTAAAACCACAATGAAACAAGCTCTCTCATCATTATCACTTACATTATAGCAGCTGTACCTTTGACTGTTAAAGAGCAATGGAGACTTCTTCCACAAATAAATATACACATAATGAGGAGTCACTGTAGGTTTTGTCTTCACACAAATCTATGGGATATAACTGGTGACAGCTTCCCCAGGTTCAGATTTCACACATAAGCACTGAACTGCAAAGTTGGTAATATTGCAAAGAATGAAATTCTGTCTGACACAGATACAAAGAAGTGATATGTCACTACAAGAACCCAGGCACACCTGAGATGATATTCTGAAAAAACCTTGTGAGAATCCAGACTCAAAGGGTAACTCAAGGTGGCCCCACCCAGCTAGTTTCTATTAGCTCACAAGACCAACTTGGATAGTATAAGTAGCCACTTCTAAGGGTGCTTCAAAATTGCCACATGTAACTTACAGCACAGTGATTTATTCCCCCACATACACCAGAGATGTTAGGAATCTGGGGTCAGAGCACAGGGTCAGCTCAATGGTGCAAGACTGGCAGATCGAGACTACCGGGGCTTGAACCCTCTCCCTTCTGATCAGTAACCCAGATGCTCAACCACTGAGCTACTATGTCTACCACATCTTCTATTCCTTAAGGAACTGTGATTTTACACTGTGAGGATTTTCTTTGTATTCAGTCTGGAAAGGTCATTAGTTTTACAGGTAATCCATAGACACTGGTAGCTCTGGGGTGGTCGATACAAGCCGGCCTTGGGTCTGCTGTATGTACATGAGACTCACTTTTTTGCGAACGCCCTCCTGAGCACTGGACAGCTTGAGGAGAACAGGTGGCAGAAACTTGGAGATGACATCTTGCAACTGCTCGTCAGTGTCCGCATGGCCGAGGCGTAGGAACACACGCTCCAGCTGATCTAAAACCAGAGAGATGAAGTGAATGAGTGAAAGAGGAAAAGGAACAAAAGCAGAAGATTATGCAGACTGCATTTATTTATGACGAATTGCACAATATTAAGGGTTACTAAACAAACACACTGGCAGATATGGTTTATATAGGAGTAGCCAGAGCTTCAACAATATCTCATCTAACAACATATCCCTCAACACCAATCAAGAGTTTACCAAACAAGTCCAACCTGACAATTAGCTACTGTGCTATTTGTTTAGCATGCTGGCTAACTAGCGAATGTAAGAGCGTCCGGGTTGTTGTCTGAGGTTCGCCGAAGACACACAGCGTTACAACTCACTTCGGAATGACACCAAGCAATATGCGGGTATTAGGCATGAATTTAACGTTTAGTCTTGAGAGGAAAATCCCCACGCAGTACATCTGATAAAAATAAAAAAAACACATTCATTTTGGAGCATGACTGTGCACCGGGCCTGCAGCACTCAGCTCCCGGCTAGCTCTCTGTTCTACCGCACAGCCGTGTGAGAACACTCTCATTTATAATAAACACAGTGCTGTTCGCTCCTGTTGTCAAAGGCAATGCAAAAATACAAATAGCAAAATAACGGGGCCAAAATTATAAGCAAATAAAGACGCAAAGGCAGGAAAACTTACTCAGCTCGTCCTGTGCGGCCATGTTGAAGTGACGTCACTGCTGCTGGAGCGCCACTCCCCCTTTCCACCCCTCTCTCTCTCTCTCTCTCTCTCTCTCTCTCTCTCTCTCTCTCTCTCTCTCTGTCTGTCTGTCTGTCTGTCTGTCTGTCTCCCACTCTGGCACTCAGTGTCACTGTGTATCTGTCTGTCTGTCTTTCTCTCCCTCTCTCTCTTTTTTTCTCTTTGTCCTATATTCTGTCTTAGTATCACTTTTTATTGCTCTCCCCTGACTGTCTCTCGGTTCCTCTCTCTCTCTCTCTCTCTCTCTCTCTCTCTCACACATATTTTCCTATCTGTCTGTTGTCTCTCTATCTGTCTTTGTCCTCGTCTCTTGTCTCTGGCCTTTGTCTCAGTACAAATCTCTCTCTCTGGAAAAAATTAACCTTTATTATATATACAATTTAGATTAAAAAACAATAACAGCAGTTTTAACTTGCCAGAATAAGCAAGAAAGAAAATACATTGTTAAATATATATTATACACATCGCATTATATATATAAAATGTGAATATATTATAATTTATAACAATAACATTATATGAAATATTGAGATATATATATATATATATATATATATATATATATATATATATATATAAAAATAATAAATATTAATATAATGTGTTTTCTAATTGAATATAAATAGAGCACAAAAAAAACAATTTCCATAAATAATAGAAAGCAGCAACCCATTGACTCCGCCTCCTTTTGTGAACGCGCGTTTACACCACACCCCTTTCACTGTTTCCACGCCTTCAGCAAACGGGCGCAGGCGCGAGGAAAACAGGGCTCTTGTGATGTTCACGCGCTCCGAGCGGCTCAGTGTTTGGCTTTGAAACATGAAGCAGCAGAGGCGCATTCGAGAATGAAGGTAGGTTTCATCCTCTTCTACTATCTATTCATGCGTTTCGAAATATTATTTTTTATCGTCGTACCGCGTTGATGCTTCTTCCAGTGCCCTAGCATGAAGCTCAAAAGTTGCACCAGAAGCTTCCTGCTGCTGTTTCGGGCCATTTGTTGTTTTTTTTGTTTTTTTGCATCAGAGGTATACGTGCATACGGCTTTTGATTACCACTGGATGTGCACTGAGATTGTTTTCATGACAGAATCAGATTGCATTTTGTAGGCGATGTGCACAACAGTAACCTGTTAGATGCAAGATAGATAGATAGATAGATAGATAGATAGATAGAACTTGCTGGTCATAGTACATGTACACAGCAACGAAATGCAGTTTGACATCAGCAGTGCAAAACAGTATCAATTGTGCAAACTGTCAAGTGCAGATAATTATGTAAATGTAAATATATGTACATATGCAAATATATGCATAGCAAATAAATATAAAGGCTGTGGCAGGGAGCTGTGCAGAAGCTGTTGAGTAAGTGCAACAAATAATTATAAAGGTTTTGGACATTTTAAAAATGTTCAGAAGCTGATGTGCAAGTACACTAAGAAGATATATGCATATATAGACACGATATGTGTAGAGAATGTGGGAATCTATAACTTGCATGTCCCTGGAGGTCAGTGTTTATAAAACCTAAAATAGATCTGTTCACGTCTAACAGCATGCACGTTCATAAACATTTATATTGCTTTTGCCTATACAAATAAATTTCTTCTCTTCCAGGTGATGATTCTGCATTTGCCCTGACAGCCTGTGCTGGCGATGGAGGCATCCAGCGTGCCTGCAGAGCTGTGGCGCCTCATCCTGGCCTATCTACCCCTGGCTGACTTGGGCCGTTGTTGCCTGGTATGCCATGCATGGCGGGAACTCATACTGAGCCTGGATAGCACGCGCTGGCGCCAGCTGTGTCTGGGCCTTCCAGAGTGGCGGCATCCAAATTGGCCACGCCGACCTCACCTGGCACCGCCATCCTGGCGCGAGGCACTACGCCAGCAGGCACTGGCCAGCCGCACATGGACACAGAATGGAGCTGAGCTCCACTCATCTACCTGCCTGCACCTGTTCCGGCGCAGGAAGGACAGGAAAGTGTGGCATGTGGGCTCCGTGCCTGGGCATGGCTATGAGACACTGAGAGGGGCACTGGCGACTGCAGGGCCATATGATAGACTGTTGCTTCACCCGGGTATATATGAGGAGCAGGCAGAGGTGACTTTAAAAGTCCCTGTTGAGATTGTGGGAATGGGGAAGCTTGGGGATGTGGCTTTGCTGGTGAGCTTTGATCAGCAGTGTCTGACTGCCAGGCTATGTAATTTAGTTCTGATGCCAGCCTGGTTCTCACCAGTGGTGTATAAAGTAAGCAATCACACACATACACACACTTCACAGTTATATTATCTCTTATTAGAAAGTTAAACTGTTTATTGCCTTGAAACAAAAATGCAAATGTGAACTTTCCAGTGTAAAATATCTGACAAAAGGTGTTCCAGCACAATTAAATTGTTTTTACACACTCTTCATGAAATACCTTACTTTATTCTGTTTTGCATTTACTAGACATCTTCAGGTCATGTCCAATTGGACAACTGCAACTTCGAAGGCTGCCAGTTGCATGTCAGAGGACCGGGCACCTGCCAGGCTCGCTTCTGTTCATTCGCCCAAGGCAGCTCTGCTCACTTTCTGGGTGTGGCCATCAGTCTATTGGACAGCTGTGAGTTTTCCGGTGGCGACTCTGCCTCTGTCACTGTGGAAGGTCCACCGGTTTCTGAGCGCAACTGGGCTTGTAGACACCTGGCCGCTTTGGCCAAAATGTTAACTGTCTCAACCATGTCTACTCGTGGTCAGGACGCCAAAGACAACTTGGGTGGAGTCAGTCCCAGAGATTCTCCCCTAGAGGACTGGACTAAACAGGACATAGACTGGGAAAGTAGCTGGACCAAATCGAAACCCCTTAATGGTGGTCTGCTTTCAGGCCAGGAGGGCACGATGATCGAGGACGACAGCATGGACACTTCGAGCGATTCTGGCGACGATGAAAAAATTGAGAATGGAAATAATCTGGGTTACACGCTCTCCTACGAGGAGCATGGTCTTGCGCACCTCTCGGAGCCAAGAAAGCCTGATTTTTCTATGTTTCCTGTGCTGCTGTGTCTAAGTGCAGAGCTGCAGAGGGATGCGGAGGCACAAGAGCTGTCAAATTCGGTGCAAGGGTGCTTACTGCGCCACTGCCTGCTGCGTGACGGCAAAGGGGGCGTTCATCTGTGTAACCACGCCCAGGCGAGACTGGAAGCCAACGTGTTTCGAGGACTCAACTATGCAGTGCGCTGCATCCAGTATGCCAAGGTGGGGAAGTGCTAGCTCAGTGTTTAAGCCATCGGACTTCTGACTGAAAGGTTGTGAGTTAAAATGTCAGCACGGTCAAGCTGCCATTCCTGGGCTCTTAAGCAAGGTCTTTTTTTATCTGCTTAGTTGTATAAATAAGATAAGTGCAAGTCGCTCTGGAAAAGAGCAAAATTCTATAAGTGTAAAGATAAACAAAGCAAGAGACATCAACTTTCTGGCTAACAGAACTTTTATATAAACAATAAAAGACCAGTATTATTGGAAAACGTGGTAAAAAAACCTGGTTATTACTGGGTGTAATCAAATGTCATCATTTAGATTAAGACTTAAAGGATAGAAGAGTCTTATATTCAGTGTAGGTTTATATATATATATATATATATATATATATATATATATATATATATATATATATATATATATATCTTAACCTTACTTTCTTCAGTGAGTGCATCTAGTTCTGTGTCTCAGGACTGAGTCAGTGGCTCAAGGTGTGACTAAACCTTGATTTAGCAGCTTGGACAATAGTGAAGGTAAATCACAGGTTTATAAT
Organism: Silurus meridionalis; assembly: GCF_014805685.1. Lineage (NCBI taxonomy): Eukaryota > Metazoa > Chordata > Actinopteri > Siluriformes > Siluridae > Silurus > Silurus meridionalis. Next base: position 4,004,009 of record NC_060911.1, on the reverse strand, counting down.
AACTGACTGTATCTATAGTGACAGTATCTCTACTTATAGCTGCTATGGTATTAATAATAACAGGGTCTAACTTGTTTCACAGACATTCCATGACATTAAACACATGTTTATACATAATTGATTGTTGTATATCATCACCCTGTTGTTCAGTTTGGTTTATTTCTTACTATCTCATGCTTGTTATATATGATGATGGTGAACATCTCATCTCATCATGAACATCTCATCCGTTTTATCACATTCTTTGGCTATATGCTTTAGCTATATGCAAAAATTTAATCCAATTGTAGCTAATGCTAATTATAGCATTAGCATCTGTAATTTTTTTCTGTTCTATACACGCACTGTACACTACACAAATCCTATCTAATGATGGGAGGACATGTTCCCACATATAGGTATTTAGGATTTCTTTAGGGTATAGGATTGTGGTTATATGAATAGGCAGAGATATTTTGGGAACTATGTTTCCTCAACAGAATTCTCAGGATTATTTCTGCTAAGTAATCCTGCTCTACGTGAGTTAAAATCAACCAGCATAAACATTCTCGTTTTTTGTCTCTCTAGGGGAAAACACTGGCCACAATACAGGCTCTTAGGAACAGTGTAGGAAAGGGAATTGATGTAGCATATCACACATTGTTCAATTTAAGAAAAAATGCATCTTGGGAAGTTGTAACATATTTACCGGAAGTTCTCTCTTCCTGTGTTAGATGGTGATGTTGCGCAATGAAGTGAGTGGGTGTCGAGCATCTGGTGTTTTCTTGCGGCTCTCCGCTCAAGGCCTCATCGCTGAGAACAATATCCACTCAAACGGTGAAGCAGGACTAGACATACGCAAAGGAGCCAATCCTATAATCCTGGTAACTGTTAACTTCCCACCAAGTTTTCTGAGCTAGTTGCCACACATTTCTGATTAAAATATATACAGTATTATTTACACTTGGTTGTCCTGATGCATATCTCCTCTTCATTGTAGCTGGTAAAAAAACAGCTTTGATAGTCTGAAAACTTTTAAAGTTAGATCTTCTTATTTCTCATACTGTTAATCTGTCTTTTCTCTCTTTTCTCTCCTCTGCACATTGCTGCAGTGTAACAGAATCCATAGCGGCCTACGTTCTGGGATCGTCGTCCTGGGCAACGGGAAAGGATCCATCCGCAGCAACCAGATCTACGGCAACAAAGAGGCCGGAGTCTACATTCTTTACAACGGGAATCCTGTGGTCAGGTAGCAAAGAATCTGTGTCTGTGTGTGTGTGTGTGTGTCTGTGTGTGTGTGTGTGTCTGTCTGTCTGTCTGTCTGTCTGTCTGTCTGTCTGTGTTTGTTTTATACAAGCCTCTGTATTATCTTTATCTGGTTATCTACATTGACAACCTATAAATATTATTCTTAAACCGTTTATGTCGGCAATCAATTTATACCCATTGTCCATTTTTAAACGTGCTCTACAAATAGAATAGAATTGAACTCGAGGACTATCGTGTGTATCATGTCAGCCTGCAGGCTGAAAATTACTTTCTCAGCCAGCAGCTGAGTTGTGATCAGAAACTAAAACAGCTACAGTATCTAACTGTATTTGATCACAATCCGCCTCACATGCAGATAGTCGTGAGGCCTTGGATGAAATATAATTAATAATGCTTAAATGCAAAAACATTTACATAACAAACCCTCATTTCCTACTTCTTTTTTTTCTTTCTGTCAGTGGAAATCACATATTCCAAGGTCTTGCTGCTGGCATCGCCGTTAACGAGAACGGAAGAGGACTGATTACTGGTTGGTCTAATCATCAATTATGTCTGATTATATACATTATGCTGATTGATTGAAGAAGCAAACGAGGTTAATGCACATTTCCAGGACCTTCTTAGCCTTCTAAAGCAATCATAATAATTTTTTTTTTTATTTATTTCTTGATTATGGATTATTAAGACGAGAAAGCAGAACAATAAAAGCCGACCAGTGTATTAGAGAAGTAAAACGTGCACCAACACACTGAATGATATGATGATAGATAAGAACATGAGTAAAATGTAACGTAAAAGGTACCCGGTCAGTGTTTTATTTGAAAATTATATAGATGTAAGGGAAATTTCAAGCAGGTATAAACCTGTTTTTATTCTGAATTTATTCTGAGTTTGTCTGACTGTACGATTTGTTTTTCCTTAATAGAAAATGTGATTAGGCAGAATCAATGGGGTGGTGCGGACATCCGCCGAGGAGGAGATCCAGTCCTGCGCAATAACTTCATCTGCCATGGCTACTCTGACGGCGTGGTGGTCGGGGAGAGAGGAAAGGGCCTCATCGAGGGCAATCACATTTATGGTAAGCACTTCCTGCCTTATGTTTTCTCCTGGGCATCACTAATAGCGAGGAGAGACATTCAAGACTATTTCGCTTATAAAATACGTCCAAATGATTTTGTTTGTTCTTTAGAATGATCAGAAATCCCCTACCTGTATGTGATTACATTATCTAATTTTATTTTATATAGATGTTACACAGGCTACAGAACAGCTAAATTATCTAAATTATAAGTTCATCATAGATGTTAAGAGTATACAGTGATTACTGTTGGATTGTAATAGATTGTTAATGGTTTGGTCACTGAATCTGATAAATTGTCAGTTCAGAGTGAGCAAATCTAGCTACTAGTAAATTTGCTTGTAATCCCCTGGCTAGCTAGATGGATTGATGAAATTAAATTGTGTGGAATTTTTACTGGGGTAAACCTATAGATACATTTATGTATTATTTAATATTAAATGTTAAACATTTAAAGTAGCATTCAAGCATACTTTTAACATTGCTGAGCAGGAGAATCCTAAACCTTTCAATTCTCTGACGTTTATTCTGGTAGGCAACAGGGGTTGTGGTGTGTGGGTGATGTTATCGAGTCTCCCGCAGCTGATCGGAAACTTCATAACCCATAACCGCATGTATGGGCTGGCAGTGTTCTGCCGGAAGGACCCTGCATTTTTAGCAGGCAGTGAGCGAGGAGGAGGAGGTGGAGGAGGAGGAGAGCGGGAGAGAGGAGGCCAGGAGAACTTTCACGATGAAGGCGAGCTGCTAGCATGGGAGAGCGACATGGACAGTGAGGATGAACGTTTTTCAACTCGCCGTCCAATCACTGTGGCTTTAGTTGAGAATAACTGCATAAGCAAAAACGGAGGTGAGAACCAGTGTCATTTTGTGTCATTTATTTTTAATAAATTATATAAGGAGAAGAAGCAGCAGGTATTGGCATTAGTTTTGTTACTAATTCATGTTAAAGGAATTAATCAGGGATTTAGCTAGGCTGCCAAGCGTAACTCTCAGCATGTAGCTTCCACCACCATGCTTCACTGTCTAGTTTACTGTTTGGCCAAATCCATACAGGACAGGATTTAATACGGCTCTTAAGATCATTAAGATCAGCTTTGTTGAATAAATTCAGGCTATAATCTTCCTGTGTACAGCTCGTCACATCTAGGCTGTGGATCTCTCAATCTCCACGATCACTTGGTTGTATCTCTGGGTAATATCCTTCCTACCTAGAACCTAGGGTTAGAAAGTAGTCCTTGGGGATCTTGTAGGTACATTTATAACACGACTGCCTTTTTCCTAAAAAAGTAAAAGGAAGCTAAGGAATTGTTTTTTAGCAAATGAAATGAAAGTGTGGCCCAAATCTCAAATAACATGAGCTTCTTTTCTCAGAAAATAAATAACCCTTTATCTCTGTTTTTTTCTTCAAGCAACAGATATGTATTAAAAGTGCTCTTGTCCTTCTCTTTTAAATATTCTGTTATATTTCACTGTTTTTAAGTTTGAATACGAGATTTTCACTGAATGGTTGCTCCATGTCTGTTGAACACAGCAGTGGGTGTGTATGTGAAAAGCAGTGAGGCGCTGAACGTGGTGGGAAACATGGTGGCGAGCAACCGGGCGGCGGGCGTGGCTATCGTTCAGAGCGCTCAGCTGACCCGACTCGTCAGCAACTGCGTCCACGGTAACGGAAGATCCGGAATCACGATAGACCGAGAATGTCGAGTGGAGCTGCGAGGTAATGGCATTTACGGTAACAGGTACCATGGTGTGTGCTTCCGTGGTGAGGGGCAGATCGTGGAAAACGATGTGACTGGAAACGGGGCCATTGGAATAGGGCTGATGGAAAGCGCAGATGTAAAAGTAAGTTTTGCTCTGGATTTTTCTCTGACAAAAATGGTTCGATATGTAGAATTCAGATTATTGTATTCCATGTGTGATATTGATTCCTTGCTCGTGTTCCTTATTTCCAGGTTCTGAGGAATCGTGTGCAATCTTTGCGGGGTTGTGCCATCTCTGTGAAAGAGCAGGTACGAGGTGTGATCCAGGAAAACCTGGTGTACCAGGGCTACCCTGACAACAACAAACCCCACATATACGCTGACCCCCTCAACCAAGAGTGTGTGGTGCTCAGCAATACTCTGCTCACACACAGGTAAGTGTATAAGTCTGTGTTCTTGCTTTTGTTGGGGAAAAATACAAGCCATTAAACTTAAACATCCATTCATTTCATACTCAGATCAAACACAAGCTGGGTTCTGGAAAACCCTCCTCCTCGTCCTCTCGGGAGCAATCCACCAAGCTCTGCGCCTTCATCGCGCCCTGCCCACCTCGCCATTAGCATGACCAGCAGAATCACTGCTACGGTAGAGAGCGGCTGCCATAACAATGGCAGCATCTTCTGCTGCATTCTATGAGGGACTAAAGACACTTTTTCATGCAGCAATGGAAATTAGGTGTTGGATTGAAAAGCACTTAGGGACACTGTCCTAACTCAAGGAACTTCCTATTTTAGTCACCAAGAAACCTGGTAACTAGTAACTGGGTCTGGAAAAACCCACTGGATGTAAAACTTTACTAGCTAAGCATAAGGTTTGTACATCAAATGCCATGCTTTGAACCAGTTGTTAGATAGCAGTGGATTTGTAGTGAAATGACTAAACTGATTGTTTGTAATCATGATTAAACATGTTTTCCCAGGTTACCAGTTACATGTAAAAGATGCTGTACATTAGCTCTTGTGTTCGGATCAGATATTCTGCCAATTGACTTACTTCTCCAACACATGGGACAAGAAGATGAATTTGAAATACAACTTTCTGTATTGGAATAGACTCAAAACTTGTTAGAGGGAAGGATGTGATGCATAAAACTGGTCTTAGAAGTTTAGTTTAAACCATTCACATGAAATTCATTCTTGATCATTGAAGCTGAAATTCTTTTTTTGTGGAACCTAAAATTGAAACATCCTAATGTAGAATGGGTTTGTAAAATTCTATTTTATTTTTGGGTCATCATAGATACTTGCACATACTGTAAATCTTGGATAGTCATACATTGTCTGTACCAACTTTAGAACCAGCCTCTAGGTTTCTGACCAGAGCGGCTGAAACTGATGCACAGCACATGGTTTCCTCCCTCATTTGTCCCGAGTGACAGACCCGGCCCAGAATAGTTCGTAAACAGGTGAGGTGCACTGTGGGAATTCCAAGTCCTGCACGTTCCTGTGGCGGCTCTCCTGCCTAAACGACCGACGGAACATTGGCATAACAGTCTCCACCACAGCATGAGGTGATGTTATTCAGCCTCAGCATGGTCCTTTGAGGTTCATGCTGCTGCACTCATTTCAGATCTATTCCACCCCCCCTTTCCCTTTTGCAACCTGGCAACTGCTCAGTAAACAAGTGGTAGGTCAGTTATGGCTCAGTGGTTAAGATGTCTAAGCCGTCTACTTCGATTTGTATTCTGTCTCGATTGTAAATCCCTCTGCCAAATGTACAAATGCAATGAAAACCTTAGTAGTGACAATCTTAAGAATTTTAATATTTTTTATTTTGTTAAACTCATTGAAAAGTAACCTATTTGGACCATTAAGTGTGTCAAAATATTTTCTCAACTATATTACCATTGTAAAAAAAAGTTCTATATTTTTCCCCCTTTATCTTAAATAGTGCAATAGTGATGTCTTATATGTGCATATTTTTACTGTATGACTATTTTTTATACATGTTGTACAGAATGATAAATGTCATTTCAAATGTGCCTTCTTTGACTCTGGATTTTTTTTTTTTTTGCACCATTTTGTAAAAAAGTTCTGAAATACTCAAATCAGCCGACAACCAAGCAGTAGTCACATTTTTAGGTGCACCTGATTAATCCACGGAGAAAGCACATAAAATTGTATAAAAAAGAAATGTAATATAGACTATATGTTCAAAGTTTTGTGGACACCTGAGAGAGACACTTCCCATTTGCTGTTATAAGTTCTTCTTTTCTCTGAAGATGTTCCACTTGACTTTGGAGTGTTCTTGTGTAGATTTGTGCTCATTCACAAGTGATAGTAAAGTCAGAAATAGGTTAAGGAGGCCTGTGGTGCAGTCACAGTTTCAAATCATCCCAAAGGTGTTCAATAGGGTTTAGTTCAGCGCTCTATTGCAGGCTATTTAAGATTTTCCACACCAACCCATGTAAACCATATCCATACAGGTGTCCATTTTTGTCCATACAGTGTATAACCTTAAAAATGGGCTGGTAAAAATCCACACATGCTTATAGTAATTTCTCATTTATAGTATTTTAGTACCAGGACCCCATGTGTTGCCATTATTGCAACATTTTCCACACTTACATCCCCATACTATAATATACAAAAGACAATACTCAAGTGGCCTTTTAAAATAAATTGTATGTATATAATATTTAAGGAGGGAGTGAGTGAGTGAATAATTTGCATCTGTAAAACCTCAAACCTAAATCTTTTTCCAAATCATATTCAACCCAAGCAGAACAGCATGAATAACTCATTCTGGTCAAAGTCATTATTTCTCTATAAACAGATGTTCCACAGTCTCCTCAGAAAACGAGCTCCACACTGACATATGGGTCTTGTTCTACAGAGCCATGCAGTTCAACTTTGGATCGATAGCCTTTTCCGAGGGCACACAAGAAATAAGCTAATTTCAAGCAAATGACTTCGTTTTATTCACAATAAAATGAGGGTATGTGCTCATTATGTGGGGAAATAAACGATTCATTTGTATTCATTCACTTGTGTCTCTCCCTTCCTAAAGCTTACCAGACATTAAAATGGAAAATGTCTATGGAGTTACTGAATCATGAACGTACATTCGGTCATTCCATTTCACTTCATTTTCTTGCGTTTTCGGCTCTCCATCCGCCGTTCGTAGCGTACAAGTGGAAGCTCCAGTGAAGCCATTCTGTGGTCATCCTGTAGTCCTGACTCCTCCAAATTGTGGATGGACTGGCGGGAAAGTTTAAGCCCCATGGCTTTTGCCACCTCCAGCATCCTAAAAAACAAACAATAGTGCAGTTAGATTTTGGAACTGGAGACTTTTTAAAAAAAAACACAAAAAATAATTTTCTTTTAGATCTCTGCACCATATTAGTAAAAAACATTCATGTGGAGCACATACACAAGTCAGTAAGTTGTAAATCGAAAAAAGGGGAACACAATTCAGCAAGTGCAATAATATAAACCAGTAATTTGCCTCACAGTTGCAGAAAAATATTAATACATTAAATCGATTAGAATTAATGGTCATTGTGCATCACATTAAACAGCAGAGAGAAAAGAGAAGTCTTTGCTTAGGCTGACTTGGTTTCGCTGATAGCAAGGTCTCTGTGCAGGAGCGTCAGGTCTACTTGCTGGTCTCCAATATGAAGCAGTAAAGCCAGACAGTGGGACGCGATCTTAATGACTGTAGAAGCAGTCACCGTGCTGTTCACTCTGGGGGGGAAAGATTCAGAAAAACATTGTCATGTGTGCATTTAGATGAAATCTATATAGTATTAAGATGAATTATAAAATATTTATTTAAACAGATGTTCATAAACACAATATATTACTCTGTAAATGACAATATATTGTAAAACTACATTAATATTTACTTATAGAAGTTACAGTATATGGTCACCTGACCATAATATTCATTTGTGCTTTTTGAAACATCCCATTCCACATTTAGTTTCCATTTCCTGTTAATAATAACCTCAACTCTTCTGAGATGATGTTCCACTACATTTTGGAGTGTGGAGGCCACTGTGTTCATTGAGACCTTCAATGCTCTGTACCCTTCCCCATATCTGTGCCTCGATTCGATCATCTCTCGGAGGTCTACAGACAATTCCTTTGACTTCATAGCTTGGTTTGTGTTCTGACATACACTGTTAACTAAGGGATCTTATATAGATATATTTTGTATATCTTTTATTTTGTTTTAGGTTCTCAGAACCGTTATGGGTTATAACACTCTTATAGTGGAATGCCTGCTGTAGAATCCTGCATATTCCTTTTGAAGGTTCTCACAGATGGACTAATAATCCATTTCAGTATAGAAAGGTTTTTGCTTAACAAGCACTTATTATATAGTCATAATATTATTAATATACATGTTGATAAACCCATGTGACAAAATGACAAAATGACCCGTGATTAAGGACACACCATAAAATATCCTAATCACAAAATGGAGAAAATTAAACATGGAATTTTTTGGTGTTGGCTTTTGAATTCTTGCTACAAATAATTTTAGTATAAATAATAAATGCTTAAGAATGGCACTTGAGCAGTCTTTTGAGATTAAACTGATACACTGAGATACTGCTTTTCTTCTTCTTGTAACAAACATCAATCCTTCAAACTTGTACAAACCTTCCTTTATCAAAACTCTCCACTGTGAAGTGCTTCTGGACTTTCCTGAAGACAACTGATGGACATTCACTCTCACCAACTTCCAGAAACAAAAAACAAACATATTATAAAAAGGCTATTTGTATAACAAGGCTGCTTATAATCAATCACGTGTATTGTTTCATTCAACAGGTTAGTGCTTTTTCTTCTCTGAGACTCAGAGAAAACAGTGCATCTTGTATCATGAAAAAAAAATAGACCAAGATTGCACAATAGTGAATTTTTGACTGACACTGTTAGGTGTGTGTATAAGATTTCCAGCCAATACTTACACTTTTTCTGCAGTTTTTTTATCTGTGCAAGTCTGATGAGGTAAGACAGGTACCAGGCACAGCGTGCTTCTCGGTCTCGATCTTCACCCTCTTTGGGAAGACTTTTCAGAATCTTCTTTACTGTCTCAGGTCTACAACGCCGAAGAACAATGTTAGCGAGGGTGCTGCAACAAAGCTATGAGCTTTATTGTTATTATTTGATGCACTCTGTGGCATAATCACAACCCAATATATTAACAAAATCTTCATGAGTCTTGTCTTACAAGGAGCCACTTTTGGTCAGCTTGTCTTCAGAGATAAGTCCCAACATTTTCTCACCAAGCTGCTTGAGCGAGTCAAACTCGGCTAGAGACAGCACTGAGAGGAAGTTGAGGAAAACGTTAAGCCTGACTTAAAAACCATTACACATCCATATACGAGAAAAACACAATGTCATTCAAATGTAACAGTTGTCCAATATGTTGTCCTGTAGGGTTCTTCTGATTAAAAGCTTTAAGAACCTCAGGTACTGCATATCACAGTAGACTGCTGACAACTTGAGCTGGACTTTAGTCACTTGTCTTTTTTCTTTCTTTAACTTGAGAAGGATACGGTCATTAAAGGGGTAAACATCCTCACGGTTTACTGCGTCCCTGTTACAGGGCGGGAGGAAGAAATTGGATTCAGTCAGGGTCTGTGAATCTGCCACATCCTGCTGCAATGCTGAGAGAGAGAGAGAGAGAGAGAGAGAGAGAGAGATTTCTTTATACTTATACACAAAAGCAAGTTGTCAACGTTTGCACTGTTTTTACCAAAAGAAACTAAAATACTATAATTTATCTCCATTTATAACAACATTTAATGTTGTAAAAACATCAACAATTTTCCAGTTGTCTCTTATATCATAATAGAAGCTGTTCAGACTCTCGCATAGAAGAAAGACTGACTTTGCAGCTTCATCTCTGACTGGCACTGGAGACTCCTTCCAAAGCTGCTGGAAAGCTGCACATTGATCACATTTAACAATTTGCTAAAATGAAACATGCCTGTGCTACCACACAAATTAGCAATCTTGTGTCTGGTAAAAACATTTCTTCCCCCCTCCCAAAAAAAAATTTTAATTATGGAGTCACATGTTTTACCTTCCAGTCCTTTCTGGTCTATGATGTTGCTGGCAGCTCGAGCCACAGCTTTCTGCAGCGTGTCGTTCCCGACCTCGTTCAGGCGCCTGGAGCTCAGAGCGCGCTTCTGCTTTGTCGTGCCGAACGCCTCGATGAGAGCGTCCAACTGCAAACACACAGGATTCTCAAGTCCAGGCACTTTTCCGTCAATTCATACATTTAAGAGCACCCTTACACACCCTTTAGACAAAATTGGTAAAAGTGGGCTAAACATTCTCAAAAATAAAAAATAAACTACAAATCGTGACCACCTCAAACATCTAAATCCCATGAACCGCTTTGTGACTGTATCTAATTCATCCTGGCACATCTGCTACATCTGTCCTACACTGCCTTTTGAAGACAGAGGCTCTAACTGTCTCTTCGTTTCATTAGAAATGGGATTGCTGTTTTTGTTGCTCGATTCTCAAATCTCAAATTAATACGTATCGTGCGTAAATTCATACAAATCCATTCAAGAAGATTCTGTCAAGATTACAGCTGAAACCTGGATATGACCAGGGTAAAAAAAAAAAAAAGTCTGCACACTGCCTTACCTTCTCTCTGTAGGTCTTGCTCTCATTGTCATCAGTATTTGCTGATGTTTCTCCTAAGATGCTCAGACAGAATACACATTTTATTTTGCATTTTTTAACAACCCCATTTCACAACAAATATCGAGCCTATTCTACTGTGCAGCTTGTAGAGGGAATCTGATCTTACGCTCAAATTCTATAGAAAATAGAAAGAAAAATGTGTGCTACCGTCCTTAACAGAAATAATTAATGACAGAAGTTTCCCCAATTGAATGGAAAACTGCAAAAGCCCCCAGACCCCCTAAGAGCTTGGTGGTGCTGGAATTTAAACCCAAAACCTTCCAAAGTCCACCATCTTACCCACAGAGCTCCTTGCTTAACATGTATGTGTTTCTGTATGTGTGTGCAGGTGTGTGTGTGTGGATACCTGGTATGACTGGCTGCAGGTTGAAAAGCTGAGCCCTTTGCACCTTCATCTTCATGGTGGTTTTGTTCAAAACTCCCACAAAATAACTGAAAGTTCAGAGGAGCTTTGAGGAACATTGTGTCAAAACGTCTCAAATCACAGTACAATAAAAACAATCCAGTACATAACAGTATACAAAAAAAAGAAGCAACACAAGGTCATAATTCACCTCAGGAGATCTTCACTCATTGTTTATCTGAGACGATAAAGTTTCCAAAGAGACATGTCTGATCACATTGCACACTTAATTTGTTCGCTTTGTTTTTGATGTCCAGACTTGGTGATATAATCTAAACAGTACACGGGTATAGTTCAGACTGTACCCTGCTGCAACAACTTAAAACCAACATGTGTTTTGGCACATAATGATAAAGTCTTTAGACAAAGAATCTCTTGGAATGTCTATTTTTCCCAACAACCAGTCACACAAACATTAAATATATTTCATGACAAAACATAAAACCATAAACCCAAGCGGACTCTAAATGATCATCTCTGGATTGTCGCTATATGATAGCATGTTTTCAATAATAGTGAAAAATGACCATGTTGCATTTTTTTTCTCTATTTCTCCAATGCATGCTCTAAAATGTAAAAGAAACTCAGTGCCCCTCTCATAGAATAAACCCAAACGTACTTGCACATGTTGTTGCATTGTAACGAGCCCGAGCCGAAGTTACTCCCGACATAGGACAACCGATCTGATTCCGCAACCTGGAACACACACAAACTTGTCAACTCGTCAATGTCAATTTTCACTTAAATACAGCCTTAATATTTGATAAGAGGCATCATTACCACCATGCGCCTGTGTTTCTTTCTCGGATTGACATCGTCAGAGTGCTTGAAAAGCTGGAAGTTCAGCTGATCGATGTTTTTCACCTGGCCGTTGGAAAATTTCACTGCAGAAATGACGAATAGATGGAGAATAGATGAGAATTTGTGATTTTTATACACAGAAAATAACCTGCAAATTTCATTCAATTTTTCAATGGCATTCTAGATTATTTCACATTTGCACGATTTTTACATCTGGTTTCCTATGCTGCCCAAAATTACTTCTTGGCTTTCCTGTTTTCCTCTCAATCGGGCCAAATGTGCTGTCCCTCTAATAAACTCATCATCGTCACTCCCAACGAAAACCTCAACATCTTCAGCTCTGCTACCTCCAGCTCCACCTCCTGTCTTTTACTCAATGCCACTGTCTCTAACTACACAACATCTCAGGTCTCACCACAGTCCTATAAACTTTCCCTTTTACTCTCACAGATACTCTTCCATCACAAATCACTCCTGCTATCACTCTTCTCCACCCACTCCACCCTGCCTGCACTCTTTTCTTCACTTCTCTAACACACTCTCCATCACTTTGCACTGTTTATCCCAGGTAATTAAACTCATACTCATATATATATATATATATATATAAACCAGTCTAATCTACTTCATATACAGTGTACTGACTGCTCTGTATAGTGTGCTGTTCCCAGCAACCCACGTGGGTATCTAAAAGTAATGGCCCCCTTAACTTAATCATTCTTTTCCACATTTACATCCAAACACAAAACCTCTGAGCAGTCAGATATTATCCCCTGACTTGTGTGGTGACATTTTACCAATAACGGCTCGTTCTTCTTCCGATTCTTTACACGGTTTCCACGTACAGAACGCCGCCATTGCTACTGTTACTGAAGTATTCTTGTTTGTTGGTTTTTTTTTTCCCCACATCCACGGCGCTGCTGCTGCTCCACAGCGCCGCCACGTGGTGACCGCCAGGATACGCGTTCGGTAGCATTAAAGAGCGGTCAGTTTTCACGTGATTTCTACGTCCACCCTTCCATATTCATCATATATAATATAATAAACACGCCCAGTATGTTTCATCTGGAGAGATCGGAATATTTTATTTGAAATTGAGAGGAAGACTTTAATCTTGACGTGTCATAATCCGGAAATGATTTTTTTGAACTGTATGAAATTGATTGTAAATATCGGGGATGTGGAGAGGAGATCTGTGTGCTTTATCACGTGGGGTTGGATTTGTATGTTTCTAGTGAGCAAACAGCATGGACTCAAAACAACTCCTGGCAAAAACGGTGGGTATAAATATATAATTTTATTGTTTGTTTCATTTAATTAAATTTTTTTATATCTCAATGTAAATACTTCCGCGTTGCACCGCCACGTGACAGTCGAGTTTGTTGTTGTCGACCTTTAGCTGATTATTTTTGTATTTATTGGGTTTTTTTATGGTTCCTTTTGCATTTTTGACACAATTTTATATGTGGAAAGATGTGTTTTTATGGTCATTTTGTCGCTATTTAATATTCACTGTTGTCATATTTATTTACAATATAGCTGTAGGATTATATTCTTTCCTGCTAAAAAACATAACGAGTGTTTAATTTGCGTAGAACAATAATTAATAAATCAATGGTTAAATATAAATTAATATATATTTTTTAATCCAAAGTGTTACTTAAAAAAAAATAATTTAACGATTCGATTGTTTTGATCTCCTAGTTAGAGAATCAAATGTCCTGAACCGATTCTTTCATTGCATCGCTTAAAATGCTGTCCAGAACCCTCTCAATTATTTTTTTTTGTTTGTTTTTTTTTTTTGTTTCGAAACTCGCTTCGTTTTAAGTTTTTTATAGTCTCTTTTTTCTGACAATATTCCCGACTTTGCATTGTTTTGGGATTCGATTCATTTGAACGGCGTATCGACTCGCACTTTGCATCTTTGTAGATTCGCCCATAATTGAGAGTCTTCTCAAGCTCGTTTCTGCATGAAAAGAGATGTCAGTGTCATGGTGCTTTAATACACATTAATTTGATACTTTTGCTCTTGGTGGACTTTAAAGATATATTCTTTCTATAGTACAAAATTGTGACTGATCTTTTTATTCAGCCTGTAATGTAAAATCACAATACCTTGTGTGTGCCCAGAGTAACAGAAGCACAGATATCACCCAAAGCATCGAAGATGACCCTTTAATCGATGGCCCCCTCATATACCAGAATGCTTTGGAGTCAGTCATCAAGCAAGAATTTCAAAAACTCCCCACAACATGGGGAGCTGTGTCCCTGAATGTGCTGCATGTGAGTATAAACATCAGTGTGAACTATAAAGTATGAAAAAATACACTTAGCAAGTGAGAAGTGATCTTTCGTGGTGTGAATGTGTTGATCTTTACGCAGGTTAAGTTATAAGTAAAAAAACAGAAAGCAGCCATATTTGAAGGAATCGCGTTGACAAAAGGAAGCCGAGTTCGCACTTTGATTCAGCTCATCCACGTTAGTGTGGGGCTCATCACCTTAGGTGAAAGTCCATCACAGCCTCAGCATTCTTTCTTCACTTCATTGATCACTGTTAAAGCTAATAACGGTGTGGAAATTCTGTCCGATTTATTCAGTCAGTTGAGTTCTGTTGACAAACAAAAGTGTTTTTTAATGCCATTTTAAAATTCACCAATGTCTACAAGTTGCTCTCTTTTGACCACAAGACTGTTCAGGTACATCCCTAACAATTATGCAGGATTATTTTTAGTAAAAAACCCCACACAGAGTACAATGGTTGGTGTAAGCGCTAGAACTCTTGTGCCTCTAACAAACAAAATGCTGAAACTGTGATTAACGTGACTTAAATAATAAAAATAATATGCGTGTTATTATTGTGTTTTGTTTTACCTGACCCCTAGGTGGTGTATGTGAGCACGTGCCTTGCCCTGGCTTCGGTGTGCTGGTTAACTGACACTCACTCTGCCGAGTGCATGGCAGCGTTGAACGGGGTGGACTCGAGAACCCTGATGCTGCTTTTGAAGGTGGTCCTGTGGCTACTGGTCTTTCTTTTTGAGAGATGTGTGCAGTATCACCACAATGCCGTGAGGCAGAGAGGATACCTGAAATTTTACAGAAAAACCACAAAGCTCAAGCACCTGCCATTACTCATACATTCTGCAGGTATACACACACACAAACACGCACACACACACACACACACCTTTCCCTTTGTGCTAGATAAAAAAGGCACATTGTTTACAAATGTCTTTTTTGATGTTTGCTTGTTCTCACAGTGTCCATGTGTCATATTTTTTTTTCCTACTAAAAACACCCAAGTGGTGGACTAGTGACTATTAGATGTAAATAAACATCCATACAGTGTTCTGTGATGAACTGGCATCTCATCCTGCATCACTCCCAGAGTTCCCAGAATAGTCTCCAGATCCTGTTTTCGGATAATGTGTTGTTGGAGATTGATAAATAAGCATTCACATTTGTAATGTGTGTTTTTTCTCTCCTGAATATGTACTCATAATTAAGTTAAACAAAAGCTTAAGAAAAACCTGTGTTTCTATATTATCAGCTGGTTTATTTAAAAGCAAAGAGAATTAATGTATAAATTGTCGTTTTTGGAAATGCAATTCCCCACGTATGCAGCAGAGGGCAAAATATCTTTGTTAATAATAGATTCTTCCATTCAGGCATTTTGTTTTGACAATTTATTCAGTATATCTTTACATTACATAAGATTTTAGGCATTCGGCAGATGCCCTTATTCAGAACAACTTATAATTATATCACCTCAGCAATTGAGGGTAAAGGGCCTTGTTCAGGGGCCCAGCAGTGGTAGTAGTGGGATTCAAACTCACAACCATCCTATAACAAGCCTAATATCTTAACCACTGAGCTACCACTTCCCCAATACTAAACACATACTAATTAGTAATGCTAATGTGTTTGATATCGATAGCGAAGCAATTCGTGGTCCACTCATATTTATGTTCTTGTCGCCATAGCAATAGTGTCGTTAGAAGCTATAGGTATTCTATAAGACCAATAGGTTAAGTGTAAACATCCACTGTTCTTCCTCTACAGGTAATGCTGCGGTGCTGATAGTACTCGCCCAGTCCTCTCTGCTGGAAAACAAAATGAAAAACCTCTCGGTGTGTCTGCTGCTCATCATCATCTGCATCGAGCTACTTGCATCCTTTATATGCCTTCTGGTGTATACAGGTACTTTTCAGCGTTCACACTCTGCCCAGAAATTCAATCGACTGCTAAACCTTGGTATAAGACTAAGAAAAGTAATAACGTTTTTCTTTGCATATACACTATAAAACTCTCTCACACACACACACACACACACACACACACACACACACACACACACATCCCCCTGCTCCAAATGCCTCGCATTACAATACCTCAGCTACTGTCTTTATTCCCTTCAGGATCACACACAAGGCTGTATTACAATCAGCAAGGCTCTCTCTCTCTCTCTCTCTCTCTCTCTCTCTCTCTCTCTCTCTCTCTCTCTCTCTCTCTCTCTCTCTCTCGCTCTCTCTCTCGCTCTCTCTCTCTCTCTCTCTGTCTCGCGCTCTCTCATATACTTTTTTTTTTAGACTTTCCTTTTAATTTCTCTTCATTTTTTCCTTTTTCTTCGCTTTTTGTGTGACATCTTGAGTGAGGTATGTAAGAGAGGGCAAAAAATGTTCGAATGAAAGGATTTTATTTATTTTTTGCCCAAGGCTACATGAAGCGACCCCACCCTAATAAATCATAGCATTGTCTTTAGTATTGACACTCTCCCACGCACACACTTTCATATCAGCACTTGGATTCCTTGGATGATTAGTGAACTGGAGATCGACCATGCGTTAAGACACACCCTGTTAAGTTTAGTGCTGTTTAAATGAACTCCGTTGACAGATTATCCAAGTGTGTGTGTGTGTGTGTGTGTGTGTGTGTGTGTGTGTGTGTGTGTGTGTGTGTGTGTGTTAGCAGATTAAGTTGTTTGTGCTTTTCCTTGCTGGATAGCATAAGTGAAATTGTACTCTGCTTAGTTACATCGAGCAACACGAGAACAATCTCATCGATCAGCCTAAACATTTCGGCACAGCTCCCATGTTTATTGTGCTAATGAACAACCCCTATCCATCCGCCCATCTCTCCGCATCCGTTTATCTCCCGCTATCCATCTCTCTCTGACTCTTCCTTAAGGAAGGTGCTGTTAGGCCAAAGTCATGCTCCGGGCGCTTTGATGTCGCATCTCTCTCTTTTTCTCTTTCTCTCTGCCTCTTCATTTGAACATGAATGCAGCATTCTGCATGGGTCGTATGCCACCTCTACACTTCAAAGCTGCTTTAGGGCCCTTCAAAGGGAGCAAGGAGGGGAGTTGGACTTGTATTGTCTAACCCTAACGCACAGGGAAGATGAAGCCCTATTGTGTTTCGGATCGAACAGGTAGAGAGGTGGCATGAGTTTGCCTTGTATTGTACAGATCCAGTGGAAACGGTGTAAGACTGACACGAGAGAAAACCGGAAACATGAATGAAAGTTTTTTTTTTTTTTTTAAGTTATAGTTACTTCTAGACATTTCTTCACCAGTTTCAGATACTGGATTTATCTGCCAATTGAGATTTCTGTACTGAAACCAGTTTATTAAAACTTACTTCATATGGAAGTCAAAAGAACGTGCAAGCACATTCTCCTGGAATATTTTATATAATTTTAAACCTATTGTCAGCCTTTATAGTTTATAGGTAATCATTAAAGCTGTATTAGAATTTTTGTTATATAGTTTTCTCACTAAACAATATGCAATTCAAAATGAAAATACAAAATATTTGTTATTTCTCACTTAAAACAGTCTCGATGGCATTCCTGTGAGCATAGCTATATAATAGAGCTTGTTCTGGAAAAATCCTTTGAAAATCCTGAAATGATACGTTTATCGTCAAATCACAGACCCCTATCCAATAGATAAATTGAATTGTAACTCGCATTCCAGCTCGGGATCAGGCATCCATTTCCAACATTAAATCCTTACATAAACAGCGTTTCAGGTTCTTTTCACTTCCTTGACGAGTTCATGAAATCCACATGCTGCTGCAGGCACTTTTTATTACGTGTGTGTTAGAAGTTAAACATTGATTTGGAAGTAAAGTGAAAAACTCACTTGTTTATAGAAAGGTGTGTGTGTGTTGTGTGTGTGCACACATGATTGGGGTTATTACGGTCGTGTTTATGTCCCCTACTGAGGGAAGCACAACTCTTTAACGGAGATATGAGGAATGTGACACATCCATGGAGCACTCCATCTGCCAGTGTTGTTTTCCTAAAAAGAACATTCCTTAGCTTTTCTGGATGTGTGGTGACAGAAGTGTCTAATTACCCTTAATAAACCCCTCGGCATTAAACTGACCCAGTTCTGCTCACTGAGAGAGCGAGAGTAAGGGATGGATATATATATATAAAATATGTGTGTGTGTGTGTGTGTGTGTGTGTGTGTGTGTGTGTGAGAGAGAGAGAGAGAGAGAGAGAGAGAGAGAGAGAGAGAGAGAGAGAGAGAAAGAAAGAAAGAAAGAAAGAAAACATCAGGTCTAGTGAAGGTGATATCTGTTCACTGTAGTGGATGGGCCATTGCAGGCCATTTCCTTCAGTTATAGATAGAAGTTTACTGTGTGTGTGTGTGTGTGTGTGTGTGTGTGTGTGTGTGTGAGAGAGAAGGTGCGTGGGGTTGTTTAATTAATGCTGATTAGAGGCTGTGATTTAGACATCTATATATTTTTTTCTATGGGACAGTATGGACTTTGTAGTCCATGTGTCTATAAATATTCCCAATCTATAGATATTCCGCTAATGTAATTCTATTTATTCTCCAATTTTTATTCTAAGTTGAACTGGGAACTGGTCACATTTATAGCCAAATATATCTTGACAACTTATAACATGGAGTTTACGAGTTTTTTTTTTTAGTACTACCGTTAAACAGTCCCTTTTAGCTTCTTCATAGAGAGAAAAGTAAACGTATGCGATGATTGCATTGTTCTGAACTCTATCTGTTGCAGTGCACGTGTTCAGGTATAACAGGGCAAGACTAAGTCCAGATATCACCGAAGACGAGAGATCTCACACCTACTCGGCTACTTACAGCGACGCACACACCGAGATGGGCTTCAGGTAACGAGTGCGAGCGTTGTAACAAACGCAAGGTCTGTCGAGTCGTTAGCTCAGTGCAATAAGGTCCTGAGAATTAAACGGGTGAGATTGAAGGAAAAATCTGCAATAAGTGTGGAAATGTTGGAATGTGGGAACTGTGTAAATTAATATTACTTTTATTATTAAGATATTAAAAGTAGGGACAGGATTATGTTTCCGAAAGCTTCAAGCTAATTTAATGTTTACCGTTGCTTAGTCATGTTAATTTGCACACATAAATCAGATATGAATAGAATGATTCTTATGGCATTTACACCGTCCTGTATTTTAGTTAAATACACAGACATTGCATTTATAAGAGGGAGGGGACAATCATGAGTCAGCAATTCTTTGCTACCTTTCTATAAAGTAAGAGATTTAATTGCGGATTAGTGCACATTTAGCTACAATTGTAATTAAATCTTCCAATTGTACTTGGATTGCGCTGGACTTGTTGAAAAGCTAATGTGCTTTAGATAGAGGGTTAGAATTTTATCTCTCACCCCCATAGCTCTCATTAGCATCTCCATAGGTGGAGGCCAACACACCAACAAACACACACCCGAACACACCCTCTGGTCATGCTGCAGGGTTTGTAAACAGATCATATAAACTCAGTTTCCTTACAGAAATACTGCATTTCCATTACACATATACACACACCTGAGTTAGTGACGGCCTCTAGTCATGCTTTCTCTAGTCATAAAGTTTTTGTATATAATATATTGTTATTCAAGACTAATCTTTTACTGTGTGTCATGTGAAAAAAAAGAGATGGTTCCTGTCTCGAAGAGGTGGTGGAGAAACAAGCGGACCTGATCGAGTATCTGAAGCAACACAACACACTGCTGAGCAAAAGAATCCTGGCGCTCACATCACAACACACCAAAGACTGAAGGAGGGGGATTCCAGTGTTTGACCAGGGCTTTAATGCTTGTGTCTGTTTGTGTGTGTGTTTGCTGCCTGACCGCAGTGGCCGTGCTCGACTAATCACAAGGGTTTCAACGGGTAAAGAGACTCCTCTCCTTAACATTGTTTCCATGCTTCCTCGGTAACGGTTCCTTTTAAATAAAGGATTTCATATGGAATTAATAGGAAGGAAAAAAGACTTTGATCAACCTGCAAGCTGTGAAAGCAACTAAATGATGAATGAAGAAGTTGAAGCTGATTTAGGATGGAATATTATAAGTATCTGTGGAGAATTTTGGTTCTCACATTGGTTCTCAATGTGAACTGCAGTAGGACTGATTTGTGCTTCATGTTTAGTGCAATGTGATTTGTACATGTTTTTTGTTTTATTTGAATTCAAGTTTTTCTTGCATAATAAATTTTTTAAAACAACATGTATTCATCGCAGTTCTTCAAATTTAATGGGTTTTTTTTTATTATTATTTTTTATAAATGTCTAAAAAAAGGCTTTTATGAACTCAGTACCTGCCCCTCATTCACACCTATTTGTACAAACAGTCGTCATTCCTAAAGTTACTTTCAGGCTGCTACATTGTGGTTTCAAATGTATTCTCCTCCTGCATTTTACACTTTTGGGTTACAAACAAAAACAAACTAAATAACACGGATTATATTTTATATCAGGTTTATAGTTGATTTGGTTGGTTCCCTTTTGCTTTTTAAACAGTTTACATTGAGAAAAATGTTCTGAAAAAATTTTCTTTTGAAAAGGAAGTAAATTTTATTTAATAAGAATAATAAAACATTTGAAGTGCATATAACTTACAATATAAACACATTTCGTACATTACATGCTATTTACAATGATGTAGGTATTCAGTGGTTGGCCATTGAGTTATTGTTAAACTTGTCGTGTTCCAGGCAGGAATTATTGACTTAAAAGTTTTAAATGCTGTCTCATCTCACACTCACACACACACACACACACACACACACACACACACACACACACACACACACACACGCACTGTACATAGAGAAACTCCATATCCATAAACATTTCTTGAATCAGCTCACATATATCTCAATGTTGGCATGTGATTCAAAGAGATCCATATATTTGATGTAGTCTAGCTGAGTGTGAAAGCTTCTTTACTGTATAGCTTTGTGTCACTTGCTCTGCTGAATGGTTGTCTTTGCTTGTCTTGAAGTACAACACACGTGATCCAGCGCTCTTTAGACGCTTTGACACAATCCATACACTCATCCTTCATCGCTTTTATGGACAGCTTCAAGTAACCTGTGCCAAAAAAAAAAAAAAAGACATGATTAGTTCAGTACAATTTTAGCTCAGTTAAAGTCATTTTATCTCCATGCTCTTGGCAGTTGTTCTTCACATGTGTTTTGTTAACTCTGGACCGGCCCTGGCTCATTGTGTGGGGGTCAGAGAGGATGGGTGAAAGGTGACGACCCTTCCAAAGTGTCTGAAAACAGTAGGCGGCTCCGTTATGCCTGCGCACAGAGTGTGTGTTCTCACAGATACAGTGTCACTTCTCGCGCACACACGTTTCAACATTAACACCCAGCTGACACACACGTCCCTAAAAGGTACATTAAGTAGTCTTTTTGAATTTAGTTTGTAAGTTGTTTGTTATCGCCCCATTGCTGTTTAAGTAACTTTGTGCAGGAAGTAACACACAGTAGTGTAGTGTTAAACCAGGCATTGGTTTCTGGTGAACAGATACATATATACATTGACATGACTGTGGATTATTGTGTGACACTTTTGCAGATTTACTACATACTGGATTTTTTTTTTATTAGTGTACTGTGATGTCTAAGGCCATATTTCCATATGTACAAGTTCTCCATTTGGAATTTGTCAAGAAACGAGGTCCTTCATTTCCAAGTCTACACTTTTCAGTTCTCCATTTAATATGTGCGTAAAGTTCTTATTAAATACAGTATCTCACAAAAGTAAGTACTTCCCCTCACATTTCAGCAACCATTTTAGTAGATCATCTCAAGGGAAAATACTATAGAAATGAAAATTGGATATATTTAAGAAAAATTAATGTTCAGCTTGTATAGCAGTATAGATTTACTGTCCTCTGAAAATAACTCAAAATACAGTAATTATTGTCAAAATAGCTGGCAATAAAAGTGAGTACACCCTAAGTGAACATGTCAAAACTGTGTCTAAAGCCCCAATATTTCGTGTGTGCGCCATTTTTATGAAGCACTTTCTTAATCCTCCTGGGCATGGATTCACCAGAGCTGCACAGGTTGTTGCTGTGATCCTCTTCCCCACCTCCATAATGACATCACAAAGCTGCTGGATGTTAGACAAATGGCACTTCTCCGCCTTCTGCTTGAGGATCCCCACAGGTGCTCAATAGGGTTCATGTCTGGAGACAGATTTGGCCCCTCCATTACCTTCACCTTCAGTTCCTCTGCAAGGCAGTTGTCATATTGGTGGTGTGTTTGGGGTCTTTATTATTTTGGAAAACTGCCATTTGGCTGGAGGACATTGTGTTAAGCATGATGTCCTCTTCTCTGAGTGGAACTCCTCAGAGGGCACTTCCACAGAGTGAAACCCATCTTTAGAAACCTTTGTATGACCATGACCACTGTACTGTAACTGAGTT
Organism: Silurus meridionalis; assembly: GCF_014805685.1. Classification (NCBI taxonomy): domain Eukaryota; kingdom Metazoa; phylum Chordata; class Actinopteri; order Siluriformes; family Siluridae; genus Silurus; species Silurus meridionalis. The sequence goes on along the minus strand of NC_060911.1, from coordinate 3,981,321 downwards.
TCATGGTGTTACCGATCTTATAGCCTCTGCCATCTTCGTGGAGAGCAACAATTCTAATTCTCAAATCCTCAAAGAGTTCTTTGAAATGAGGTGCCATGTTGAACATCCAGTGGTCAGTATGAGAGAATTGTACTCAAAGCACCAAATTGCAACTGCTCGAATACAAGATAAACAATATCGTATAGTCCAGCTGTTATCACTTAGGGTGTACTCACTTTTATTGACAGTTGTTTAGACAATAATAATGGCTGTATGTTGAGTTATTTTTAGAGGACAGTAAATCTGTACTTATATACAAGCTGCACATTGACTACTCTAAAATATATCCAGGTTTCATATATAAAGTATTGTCCCTTGAGAAGATATACTTAAATGGTTGCTCAAATGTGAGGGGTGTACTCTCTTTTGTGGGATATTGTTTCATCTCTGACATTTTTAAATAATTCCTAAAACACTAAAACTTATGCACTATGGGTAAATCTCTTAAATCTGAATTTAGACTAATCTATAAACCTCTCTTCTCCAAGACAGTGAGACTTAAACCCTATGGATCAGATTAAATCTTGCACAAAGCATGTTCTGAGGTAGAGATGACCAAACCAGGGCACTCATGGGCCAAAGAGGGACCTTAGTAACCTTTAATTTGGCCATGCTATATATGAGAAGAGTGCGGAAAAAAGGGGAAAAATGCCATTTGGAAAAAATATTGGAAAAAGCTATTTAAAAAATAAGGACCATGTCTCTCAATAGAAGTCACTGAATAGCTGAATTAGGCAATGAACTCTATTGTAGAATTAATTAGCTTCTCTTTGCATCATAAGTTTCACTGAACTAGAACTTTTAAAATAAAACTGCTTTAGTTAAGCAGATTGAGTCACGTTTCCTATTTTTTATAGTGAATCATAAATGAAAGGAACCATAGCAATTTAATACAATATAACGATATAACTTAATATTATGTTTGGTATAATGCAACATTTAAGTCAAGCTAGAGTAATAAGCATCCTTATACACATGGTGTCATTGTGGTAAAATCTGTTTGGCTGATTTAGTGAATGCCACCCATGTTTTACTGTGTGTGGCAATATATGTGGGTAGGGCAATTCCTGTGTGTGTGTGTCTGTTTCTATATCTGTGGTGTATTTAAGTTAACCAACTATTTTGTGATCTTTGCGAGTGTGTGCTTTGTTTACTTCCCCCAGTCTAAGAGAAAGTCTTAAACCTCAAGGGATGCCACAATTACACTGTAATTTAGTTCAGGACTGTTTACACACTGTGTGTGTGAATGAGTAAAAAAGACAGACAGGGGGCTTACTAAACATTTCCTATGTCTAGCTTAATTATAGTTTTGTTAATTAATCTGGTTTGTCCTCCTTAGAACACACACACACACACACACACACACACACACACACACACACACACACACACACACACAATGTAGTGAATGTAGCATAGTAAGTGAGTAGGATTTGGTGGGTTCCTGTGGACTGTGCTCCAGGTATTTAAAGCATGTGGCAAATATTTGTTAGTAGTTTTTTAAAGTAGAAGAATGCCAACTATCCATACCTATCTACTCTATTTGAGGGTAGTCTAGACTGGAGGTTCAACCCTACAATTCATTGAGTATATCAGATAAAAGGAGGGAAATAATGTGGCCATAATGTGTGGAAAGTGTGTGTGAACTTACTTCAGGGAAAAGGTACTCTGGAGTGTAATGGCAGGCAGCGCTTGTGTGGACAGTGGTGTCTCCTGTATTTTCGCCGCAGATTCAGAAAATCTAAAACACAAATAAGAAAGCAGGTTAACTATGTGATTGGGGTAAACAGGTTCAGACTGTGGTTTGGATTTATATGTACCATGAAACATTTTTTACATTGAGATACCATGTCTACATATTCAGGTGTAAGATTTAGAAAAAGTTAGTTACACTGTAAGAATTCATGCAAACGTAAAAAAAAAGAGAAAAGCTGGAGTTAGGGGAATGTGGGACCACCGGGGCGTTACCTGCAAACACAACGACTTCACACGGGTTGCAGTCTATTGGACCAATATATCAATCAAGCGTCGATTTGTTAACAAGCAAAGGTAGCCTACGTGAGGCCATATAGCTCCACCTTCACCCCCCTCCTTTCCATTCTTTTATTTCTTTCTCGTTCCCCTCTGTGGTGGCCGTATGCTAATATCCCTCACTCATTGTGTTCAACTGCATGATTAACAATAGGGCACCGGAGCTTGAGCGCCCGCGGGCACGAGCTTAATTGCGCGTAGCCGCCGCTGGGCATTGGAATTTATGGGTTACATTGAATTAATCCCTATATGCATGCTTACACCCCTGAGCAGCTAAAAAACATCCAGAATGTCGCTTAACACTGTGGGAAAAATTCTCCAAAAAAATTCTCCATTTTTTGATTAAAGAAAGAGTCGTGTCCCTCCCTTTAGGTCTTCTCCGGATTCCTCTTGGAGTCCGGAGGCGCTAAAAGGCACTTAGGAAGGCAGTAAAAGTCAGTGACCCCAACGCAAAGTCACTGAACCCTGGCTCTGGCTGCGTTCCAAACCCTTTACTACTGCACCAATTAGGGCGCATGAATACTGTATCACTTATAGTATTTATAAATAGACAGGCTACTATTCCTATTCTGGCACACCAATAGGAGACGGAGAAATGTAGCAAACGTGAACTGAAGCGTTGCGTAATATTGTGTCTGTGTGCGCACGTGTGCGTGTGTGTGCGTGTGTGTATGTGTAATCCATAGCGTCTCTCCCCTGAGACCTATTAATGGACGGTTACTGGGAATGCGCAATGGCTTGGCTATGCGTAAATCACAATTAAGCGATTTTTTTTCACTGCAATCTGATTATCAAAATTGACACAGTTGTTGCCCGACTTCTCAATTCGTTCACATCATTTAGACTTTCAGTCACGTGCATGGCAGAAGGTCGGATGCGCTCCTAGAGTCGAATGGTGTTCAATTGCACCCAAGTTTAAGAGCTGATTTACTGCTTTGTGTAGATGTATAAATCCTGAACCTTAGCTATCTGATCTATCGTATATCTTTTTCAACAAATATTTGCAGTGAATGCATTAAAGATAAGAAGTGACCCCTGTTCCATTCGCACTCGGGCGCAGGTTCATTTTTACGCACGCAGCATCACCGTCCGCACCCACAAACAAGCGTGAAAACTATTTCATGCAGGACTGTAATGCATGCTTTTTTTTGCTTGGTTTTGCAAGGATGAGTTCCATACCTGGTTTCTGTGCGCTGAGCAGCGTCAGCACCGTGAGAAGGAGCAACAGGACGAGGAGCGGATGGAAGAACCTCATATTGGTGAGACGACTTCTGCCAAATAACGGTCCGCTCTGATTCTTCTCCTCAATCACCACTTCTAGATCTTGCTGATGAAGCCACTGAGGAAATCCAGTTACTGTCTTGCAAGGATGTCCGTTCTATTTCTCTGTCTTTCTGTCTCTCTGTTTTTCTTTCTTTCTCTTCTCTCTCTGTCTATGGAGGGAATGGATGACCTGTAGGTGTTCAGTTTGAACAATGTGAACTATCCCCCTTCTTTTTAAACAGACAAGACAAAGGGGGGTTGGGGGGAGTAAGGGGTGGAGAAAGGAGTGCAGAATAAGGGGAGGGTATAGAATTCACCCTAAGACTGGGTGGGGACAAAAAAGACAGCCCTCACTCACTCACTCACACACACACTCACACACACTTTGCATTGCACATATTGACCCCACATGTAGAGGGTAATAGAGCTGACAGGAAGGCACCCTCCCCCACTTAGAAAGTAAGAGTTGGGGGGTTTGGGAGATTCTG